>NC_138790.1:6972337-7126122 GCF_965178545.1 Coloeus monedula
ATGCTTGTTTTCCCAGGCTAAAAAATGAAGCAGATCACAAATGTGTATCCTATATAGTGACTGCTGAAATATGGCACTTACTAGGCAAAACTGTTCACTCTGAAATTCCTCCCTATAAAGTCATGTTATTTTGATAACAAAAATAAACCATTCTTGTGGTAGCTTTTTCTTCCTGTAAGGTGCGTAAAATCCAGATATGAAAGATAAAAGCATTCATTTGCTATATGGTGCAGGACAAATGATAAGCACAAAGTGATGCTTTCCAGTAATTCTTCATTTTGAATAAACTTACAAGAGCATAAGGATGATACAGTGGTGCCAGTCCCTACTGTTCTATCATAGCTCTCACTATATCTCGTAGAATTTCTTATTAAATATCTAAAATGAGTATTTTATTTATTTGTTGTGATATTTCTATTGCATTTAAACAATTTTAGTCCTGCAAATCAGATTTCTCTGGGCTCTATGGAACACTGTGGAGAATAGTTTTTTGTTAAATGTATATACAATCTCATACCTTAAGGTTATGGACACCATATGGCTCTTTTAGAGCAAGAGTAGAGCATGTATTGCTTTTATAAGTTAATTTTTTTGTTTTTGTATTAGTACATTAGTAGATACAAATCTCAGCTTCTCTTTTTGGTTTTTTTTTTTCAATGAACATCCTGAACAGACTGAACTGATTTTTTTAAAATACCTACATAATATTATGGCAATTATAGCTCTGGAAATTCAATGATCTAAAGCATAAAGCAAACACCCTATACTCGTCTAAATTATTAATCCACAATCCCCCCCAAAAATACCAAAACAATTAAATATTTCCTCCACTTCTTGCCAGAAAACTTGCCAAGATGATGAACACACTGCCATACTCAGAGAGCTGCTCTGAGCATCAGTGCAGCCTTCAGAAAGCAAAATGTCATTGTGACTGTGTTGAGAAAAACTGATAACTCCTCACGTTCAAAAAAACCTAATTCTTTTGCCAAGAAACCTGAACAGAGCATACCTTGAGAACTATTCGTTGTATTTTTTTAAGAACACCAGGCATGTACTCTAAGACGACAGGAACACAGGAAAATACAAAGAACATATTCTGAATTTACACCATGATTTTCACTCTTCCCTCTCATTCCAGAAACTGGGGGGGGGGGGGGGGGGGGGGGGAATGGGAGGGGGTAGGTGGGGCCAGTCAGACCCAAAGTCCAAGTTTTCTGGATAAAATCCTGTTAAAATCCTGTGCCATGTGCTCCAGAAAGACCCTGTGCATGGGAGAAGAGCATTAAGAAAATACTTCAAAGATATATTTTGCATTAGAAAATCCCACACAATATTTTTCCAAGCTGCTGGACTTTCAGATATGTCATCAGCAGCCTTATTATGGAGTCTTTGAACAGGACCCAGCTGCTATGCTCCATTCGAAATATTAGAAAATTTGAAATTCCCAATAATGAAGTGCTAGATTTTGCAATTAAAAACAAAGTCATATTAAGACATCAACTTCTATGATCATACAAATATAAGTCACTGTCAAGTGTCATCCAAAATCTAATACTTTCTGCATGAAGATATGGCAGAATAAGAGTTTATATCCCACTTATTTGATCTTTTAACTAAAGTAATGTCATGAATCTCATCTACTTTTTTACAGCAGCAGACAAGCACTATCTATGACTGACTTGACATACTGCAGAAAACTGACAATTTCATTTTTGCAAGTTTGCTGATATATTTTTTAAAAAACATCAGCAGTCTTTCTTTGGATTTTCACACACAAACCAGTCAAAGCAGGACTACCATTTGTGTGGCAAGAGATAAGAAATTAATTTCTAAATGCACAGTCTGTGCTGTGCAAATATGCTCTACAACCTGTAAAGCGTTGTATCACAATGGGAAGTTGCACTAATCCCACAGGGAACAGTTTTCAATTCAACTGTGATTCTTTTTACATATGAAATATAGAAAGACATGGAACTGTTGTGAAGATGTAATGTTTCAAGAAATAGGGTAAGATGGAGGCAATAAACAATGACAGCAGATCTGGGGAGAGAGGGAAAGAGCACAGGGGACCGTGCAAGGCAGAGGAAAGAGCTGGATTTTCTAAATTACCTAAATAGTTTTCTTGAATTATCTAAAAAAGCTCTGCAGTGAAAGAGAATCTGCAAAATAGTTGCAAGCTGGGAAATGGTCCATGAAGAAATGAGAAGCACACTCAATAAAGGTAAGGTTTTTCTGCTTAACCTGTATGAATTCAAACTCTACTCAGAGTTTCTGTAAGAGGGTACAACGTAGGCTATCCAGGATGCCTGCTCTAATCCAATGCTGCCGCCAGCATTTATTACAGCTATTATGAGAATTGTATAGGCAGAAAGCATTTCTGGTGGATTTCTTCTATTTAAATAGGTGTATTACCCAAAATTGTCTTTATAGAAACCAAGAAAAAGATGTCAGGGTTATCAGCACTAAGGCAAACAGTAGCCAATAGCAGTGCACATGATATTTTAAAGGATATTGAGAACAGATCCTTTATAGCAAAAGCAACTAACACCTGTTTCTTGTTAGAAACTCAGAAAGCTTCATGAGAATTTACAGATCCCCAGGTACTACCCAATCATCAAAACACTTTACAAAACAAATGAATTATAGCTCCCCTCCTCACCCCTCCAAAATCACAGACAAACCCAAAGATTCATAAAGACCAAGGAGTTAATTTGTTACAGTGCTCATCAGGACCCTGATATCCTAGTTTTTCCCGGAACTGCTCCTTTTTTATTGCCAACCTTCATATACAGTGTATCATTCACCCAGCACTGCTCCATCTTATCCACGTTTTCACACTACCTTCAGAAGATCCTTGGCTACAAGTGTCTGACCTCCACACACCTTTCCTAAGCTCTAGAAAAGCTCAGGGAGGATCCTTCTTGGGAAGCACTGTAATCCAGAGGGTTCTCACCCTCAGAGCCACACGTATTCCAGCAAAACAGGTCTAGTGCTTATTGGATATGGCATTTGAGCAAAGTCATACTACATGCTGGGGAAGCTCTCCTTTGTTTGGTTATGTAACTGCTTAAAGCCACCAAAAAATACTGCAGAAGGGAAGAAAAAGTCTTCCCCAGTAGTCCAGTCCACTTTCTTAGTACAAATACCCCCTTCTTTATCTATATGATACTGGCTTGAAGTCAGAGCAAGACACCCATTCATTTCTCACTGGGAATTCTAGCTTAAAAGCCTTTCTTCAATAGTAAATTACCTATCCCTAGAGTAAACATAACCCCCTTGACATGGGTTAATTGAAAAGATATCTCCTAAGACACTTATGTCCCCTGAGGTGAAGCATTCTTCTTGTCAGCATTGTTGGATGGATGGCATTAGGGAACAGGAATACATGGTAAATACTCAGAGTGAGAAAGACAAATGATCACAGGCACAAGCTGGGAGCAAGACAGTGTCTGAAGAGTTAAGAAGGGCAGGAATAAGAAGGTAAAAACCCCTGCCGAGTTCCTTGTCCCGTGTGCAACAGTTACAACAACATTCTTTAGTTGTCGAGGTTTCCTTCGTGAAAACTTTTTCCTAGCACAGATTTCCAGGCCACGAATGATAGAAGGTTCTTCCTTAAATGATTCACAAGTAGCACATATTTTTCAGTGTCCCTGGCAGATTGCCCCCTCACTTTTCAGATAACAGGTACATAATCTGATTTACGCTACAGTAGAAGCAATTCTAAAGTGGCTTATCAGACTCCCATTGAGGAGCACTGAATTCTGGCTCTTTTAATAGATGTGTGGCAGATTACTCATGCTTTGCACACCTTTCTAAAGTTTGTCACTTTTATGCAAATGCTTGAGGAATTTGCCCAGCTCTAACAAGCTGATTTGAACTAAGCACAGTAAATTAATTCACTACTTGTTCTCTTCTGCACATCCAGATGTCTGATCATTTTCCCTCAGTCTTCAGTAAATTTGGCCTCACTAGAAAGTACAGCGGTGCAAAACCTTGGTTCAAGTTTGGGTTTGGATTAGATTTGTGCTATTTTGCACAGCTATCCATAAAGTATTAGCAGCTAAAAACAATAGTGTGAAATACTGTTCAAGAAAATAGCACAAAATTAGCTAACATGAAGCTGGATGCTACAATGCTCGTGTGCTAGCAGAGGATCTAGTAGTAACAAATATTTGTCTAATATTACAGCAAGCAGCCACAGACTCACATTAGAAGAGAAAAAACAGCTGCAATACTTTCAAGCATTTATTTGCTTGTCTCAGTACTAGGTTTGGGTTTTTTCTTACAGAGACCAAAGCAATAAATACTTGGAAGAAAGGGTTTCAGTGTTTGCAACAGAAGACAACAGGGCAAAAGCTATTAGGAAATAAGGATGAAAATAGGGTGGATAAGCTACCTCCTTGACTGCTTCCTTGGAGTTTAAGGTTAGGTCCTCTGGAGATTTTTCTCCAGTGAAAACCTTGCAGTAGTTTCCTTTTTACTAGACTGTAATTTCAGAATACATAAAGTTCCTGGAATCTGTCAGCACTGCAAAAACATATTTATTTTATCCTGTAATTTTGGTAAGTGCATCCTGTCAAATTTGTCTGGGTTTATACAAACACAGAGAACAGGCACATGGCACCTCTTTCTGAAACATGCAGAGGAGATATAAACATTTCACAAAAATCATATGCCCTTGGACAGTGGTGGGTCATCCTGGTTACAGGCAACTGATCTCTCAGTAGTTCAGCAGGCAGACCAGATACTCGAGTCTGCAATCTAAGAGACTGCAATTCCTACAAAACTGTAAGTTCCTACACAGGCTTAGCACACAGAGCCTAAAGGTACTGCTGTCCTGCAGATCCTCCAGGTCACAGAACACATCTCCCAGAGCTGCCCAGACAGCCAATGCCTGAGCACAGCCCTGCTGCTGCTCAGGAAAGTGATCTCTGATGTCCTGGAACACAGAAAGCTCTGCAGCTGGGTGGTTCTAATTTTGGTACCACAGTATCAGACAGGTAAGGGGCCTGAATGGTACTTTGTGTTCCCTGGCACTGTTTGCTGCAGTCTTTAAAGGTAAACGTGACCACTTCACCTTTTCAGTCATTACGAGAGTTTCCAAGTGCCTCCAGAAGATCCCTGTTACCAACACACGTTGTTGTTCTGTTTACAGTTCACAGGAGCGTTTCAGCCAGCCTGCCTTGTGCTTAGTTTCAATGGTGAGTAGAAAAGATATGATAGAATGGATTTACCTAACTCATCACAGAAGTATCAGGTTGGCAAAATATCTATAAGGCACTTTTGTTTCCCCGAACATTTAATTTTTTGTTGCCAGACCAGCTTTGATGATGAAGAGAATAAGAAATAAAAATAAGAAGATGATTGGTTTTGTTATGACCTTCATAAAAAAGCAGAATTATCACAAACAATTACATTGGTGATCCATTTCTCTGTGGTTTGTGCTATTAATATTGATATATCTCTGCAATCATTCATAAAATTAGTCTGGATTTATGGTAATGTAAAATAATTTTTGAGAAATAAAGAGGATTTTTCTTACTGGTGAATAAGAGAATTCTTTGTTGTCTATAATATATCACTAGAAATAATGACCAGGTAATTTTCTTGTTGGGCATGGTAAAAAGCTGCATAACCTGGTTTTCCATCTTCAGGTTCTGGTTCTGTTAAATATTGTCTGTTATGGCATGCACAAAAAAATAACAGGCACTACCTATGTGTATGTGAGTGAATACTGGTGGGCCAAGTCTCAAAGTGGTTTAGAGATATTTTTGCAGAAATTTGCTTTAATTTAGTCACAGATTTGCTTCACGGGCACTCAGAAATGACCATTGCATCTGCAACGTGAACCTCTAAAGAGCTTCACTAAATATCCAGACCCATTTTGCAATTTCTTACATTTTATCTGTAATATCACTATGACTTGAGTTTGAAAATGCTGCTTCTAGTTTGCTGCTGCAATTAAGACTAAAAATTGACACATTAACTTCAGGGAATATCCCAGGAAAACATATAAGCACTTGGTTAATTTTCTTTTTATCCTAAGGATGCAGGTTCATACTGATACAAAATTCCCTTTTTATTTCATAACTGTAGCTCATGGAATGTGTTTTCTGAGCCAGACAAAGCCACAGTTGCTTTCTGAACAGTAATTGGCAGCAAGTTTTTCTGTAATCACTATTATTTCTTTATACTTTGGGAGGTACTCTCACTGCTTGGGGCTGTGGTGCTCCCAAAGTACGTTGACATTTCATTGCAGCCAGCAGTTGAATTTTCACATCCTTTACATGGCACAATTATTCAGTGATTTCCCCCCCCCTCCCCCCTGCAATCTAAGAAATCTCTTGCTACATACACTAAAAAACTCAGGGAGCTCAGTGAGGGTTGAGGGGGAGCGGGGGGGGGGGGGGGGGGGGGAAGGGGAAGGTGTTAAAATAAAATAAAATGTAATCATATCTGAAGACCTGTGCTATTGAATCAGGGCCTAATCAATACAATCAGAAGTTCAATATGGAAATAAAAATGACCCCACACTTGTTCAACTATTCTGCAGTACTTCTCACAGTCCTGGCTAAACAGAGAGCATTATCCAACCTCACCAGGAGAAGCAATTTTATTGCTCCTGCACCACGCACAGCCCCAGTAACTCAGAGATAATCAAAGCAACACACAAGCAGGTCACTGCATGTGTTTGAATGCTCTGCAAACACCAGCCTAAATTCTGCTTTCGTCTGCAGGGTTTAATGCAGTTATGAGCATTATCTGCTCAAATCAGCCCAGTTCATGATCTGGTCAGTCAATGAATTATTGTGTGCCTCATAAAAGCAGAGAGAATTCCTTGTCCAAAACCAAAGAAGATGCCAGTACTACCACTGGAGATAAGACTCGAAAATCTCTTCCCTTCCCTTGTGTGCTGAAATTACAGTTTGCTCAGAAGAGAAAATAAATCTATTGGTAGGGAATCATCCATTGGTGACTCACAGGTACCCTCCACAAAACTTCTGAAAGGGAAAAAAGATACAGTGGAAAAGTAAAGTTAACGAGTTCATTTTAGTTGTGTTAAAAGGACCACCTTTAAATTATCTCTGCTTCCATTAACATGCTACACTCAAATTACCAGACCAGAGCTATGCTGCAAATATAAGTTAACATAGAAACTCCACTCATACAATTCAACTTCCACTTTTCTTTTTCCTCACCCTCACTAAAAAGCATCTATAAGGAAGAACAAAAAAAAAATGGCTTAACCTTTGTGGGTAGGGGAAGAACTACACACCAGAAAATATTTAGGAAAAAGTACTGTGGCCTCCTATGCCTGTGGACAGACAGAGAATAGTTCAGCAGTTCAGTGCCTCCATTCCTAATGTGTAGTACTGGCTGAGCCTACATTATTTATCATTATTATTCAGTTCTGCTGCTGATATACAGAAACGTAAGGAGAAAAGATAAAAAAACCTAATAAAAATAAAGCTATGGGGAGATAAAAACCTTTTTAGCTGTGTGGAGGATTTTTTGCTCTCTCTTTGCAACCTACCTTAAATTAAGATGCCGAGATATGATATTTTCAACAGAAGAAATGGCAGAGGGGCTCTATGCATAACACAAATTATGTAAGATATGATTCATAGACATCAGAGGTAGGATTATGTTTTTAAAAACAATGACTGTAGGGTGATATAAGGTGAGTAAAGATGACCTATATGAAGTACATACTGGTTAGACAGCAGTGTCTATTTATATAATAATAATAATAATAACAATTAAGTCACAATCATCTCTTCAATTACAAACAGCAGCATAAGTGTGAGGGATTGTTCTCATCTACTTTTAGATGCTATGAACTTTCAGAGGTATAAATATGAAACTGGATGGTAATTTGGATAAGAAGGCAGGGAGTAAAGATGGGGCATTCTATTGCAGTTTCTCAGAAATGAAAGAGGTGGATCAGCAGTGAGAAGGCCGAAAGACAAAGGGTGGAAAAGTGGTACCCGATCCTGTAGTTAACTGAAGGCTACCAGATGTCATTCCAAGATGACTCATTAAAAAGAGCATTGCTTGACTTATCTAAGATTGAATCTATGCAGTCCAGAAAACTGAAGGCAACAACAAAACCTAAGGAAAAAAAAACCACTGCTAAGCAGATTTATGATTTTCAAAACAAAACAAAAAGGTAGATACATATATAACTTCCTCTTAAACGCCACTTTCATACTATGACATTCCTTATGAAAAAAACTGTTGCCAGAAGTTCTTGGCCCACTCAAAGGTTTATTTTGGTTTTGTTCTTTTGAAATTTCAAACAAAACATTCAGAATACCTCAGTTAACCTTGAACCCAGCACAGTCATTTTTTTTAATGACTATTTTCTTCAAGCTATAAACTGTGGCAGTCTGACGTTAGTACTCCACCTCTTTATTTTCTGTGAACAATGTCCAAACATTTATAGAAAGCAAGTTTCCAGGAAAGGTACGGCAGGGCATGCATATTTCAAACAGAATTTTGAAAATTGTTTTGCTCCCATCTAAAATAAAAAAATCAGTCCTTTTCCTTGTTCTCTACAAAAGGCTGCATCAGAGCTGGAGGCATGGGAGATACCTCATCTGTTAAAGCACAGCAGGCTGTGTGAGAGCAGATCCAGGCTGTGTCAGCTACCAGCAAGGCTCTACCAGAACTTCCAGCCCTGTTTTCTTAATGAAAGCAGACTTATACAATCACATCATCTGTTCATCTTTCACACTCTCACGCATTCCTAATTTACTGGCCAAATCACAAACTTTGAAAGAGATCTCAAAGGCAGAAAGAATGTTGGTGGGTTTGAGGTTTGGCACTGCTTCTTGGGGTGAGGGGGTTCTGTTGGTTTTCGGGTTGAGGATGGGAATTTTTTGAGTTTTATGAGAATCTCCAGACGGATAAAGGGAAGGAATGTGCAGTGTAAGAGGAGCTGTTGGATTGGATTTGCTTGCTGGGCTGTGAGCACACGCACAGCCCTGGCCAAGGACAGCTGCTCGTGCCCAGGGAACCACGTGGGACCTGGAGAGGAGCAGAGCATCACAGGAGCTTCAGGGCACGTCCTGGAGAATGTCCTGGGGAAGTGTGAAAAGGTGGACAACACAGGAATTTAACAGAGGGACTTAGGAAGAAATGAGGCCGCTTCCATTGGCATGTAAGATAAATTCTCAGAAAACCGAGCTTCGTTAGTGCTGTTGCTTACAAAAGAACATTTTTAACTTAGCTATCTCTGTGGAACATTTTAATTACACCTAATTAGGAAGTTCTGGCAGAATTCTGATAAAACCTTTTTTCAGACACCACTGATGAATTGCAAGCAGTTTGGGGCACTATAGGCACCAGAAGCAGCAATGAAAAAGAAGCATTTGAGGTACCTAACTAATATTACATTACTAAATTCAAAATCCAAGCGCTTGCAGTGATTAAATACATTTCAATGGTGAATACACTTCTGACATCTCAATGAATTAATTGGTATTTCATCATTAAAAATACATTTCTCTTTCTGGAACACTGTCTGGATCATAAAAATACAGAAACACAGAAGTGATTGAACTGAATCTGTCAATCCTCCTCACACCTCCTTTGACAGAGGTCAAATGAGGAGATCCAGAGCATGACTCCCCAGCAAGTGAAGTCTATGTGTGCTTCCCCCCTTGTACTTCCCAGAGATGGTCTGGAGTCTGACATTCACAGAATTATGAAATCATTTATATTGTAAATTACCTTTAAGATTGCTTCCAATCATTACCCCTGCATTCCAATTCCACCACTAAACTATATCCCCAAGAACCACATCCAGAGGCATTTCAAATCCCTCCAGAGATGGTGACTCCATCTGCTCTGGGCAGCCTGTTCCAAAGCTTGAACTCCCTTTCAGTGAAGGAATTTTCCCTAGTATCCAATCTAAACCTCCTCTGGTGCAACTCGCACTGTGAATGGGTGGGAGGGTATTTTTATTGAGCTCCAGTATCAATAAAAATGCATAGAGTACTTTCCAAGTATCAACCAAAACTACTTGCTTCTTAGAAATATTCTTTTAAAGGACAAATGAAGAAGTAATGGACAAGCAAACAGCAGCAAGGATAAGAGCAGACTTGGAAAATGGATTGTCTAAGACATCCCAGGATGAGGTACTCAGAGATAGAAAAATGTGGAGCTCATAACTGGAATGGTGCCTGATTGAATGAGAAGAATCTGCACAGCCCAAAAGAATAACAATATTGCTGTGGCCAACTTTATTCTTTCCAATTTCTACGTTTGCCATTATTTTCCCAGCTCAGTTTTGCTACAAGCTCGTTTCCTAGTAATGAGAGAGACTGCTAAAAAGAGACTTTCCTGGGGTATTGCATACAGAAAATGTGCAGCAGAGGTCAGCTAGAAATGCCTATTGCAGTCTCTCTTTAAGACACAGAATTAAGAACTGTGTTGAGACAACTTATTTCAGAGTGAGGGGAAGATATCTCCAAAAAGTATTCAGAGATTTTTGAGATTCTTTTCCCAGACTCAAAAACATTTTTATTTTCCTTAAATAGCAGCTTTCACTCCATTAGTGTCAGCACAACACTAATCAACAGCAGCTTGCAAACAGAATGCCAAACTTGCCCTGTGTAACCAGCAGTACAGAAATGAAGAGACATCGGAGTGATGATGATGGCCTTTTGTTTAAACTATTGTTCATAACTTGCAGGAAAATTAGGTTCTTTTTATTCATAAAGTGGCATCAATATTAATACCTAAGATGGTAGGAAAGAGATACAATTAATTGTTTCACTCTCTTTTTCCTGTTACAGGCTGGGCATAGAAAAATAAAATGGCCTTGTTCCCACAGGGAAATACAAAAATTCCAGCTGTCTTTTTCACTCTGTTCAATGCTCTTGACCATCTACAGCATCAGTTTAAGTGAACAGGTAGGGCACAGTATTGGACACTATGGCAGACAAGAATTTTTCTTCTCTATGCTTGTAAATCAGGAACTGATTGAACAAACAAATCATGCGGGGAAAACTATCATTTGATCTATTAATTTTTAGCGGAAAGCATAACTTATCACTAAACTTTACAAATAGAAGTGGCAGGAAATGTTTATAAAGATACAATGTCCAGAAAGTTAATTTATATATATATAAAAAAAATTTAAAACATTTAAGAAATGGAAAGAACATTTTTAAATATGTGTTACAAGGTCTCAGCCTCCAATTGGGAATAGGTGGTATGTTATCCAATAACAGCCAAATCCACAGTTACTTTCATCTGCCTCAGTAGCTGGACACTCATTTCCATTAACAAGATTTCCCCTTTCATTTTCTTCCACTATTAGAAAAATAGCAAATGATGGATGTAATAGAAGATAAGAGATTTTCAGAAATTTGGATTCAGGAGCACAAATCACAGCAGCAAAGAGATTTAGGAACCAACTGAGATTCTTGAAAATCTCTTTTGTTTTTCTTTTGTGGAGCAAGGTCTCTCACTTTGCTTTTAAATCAATTCTTTCAGAAGCTTGAATAGTTTTGCAAAAGCAGATTGTCAAAAGTTAGATAAAGGTTTTCCAGGTACACTTCTGCTCCTAACAAACCTTTTAAGAACAGCTTTCCAAACTTTCAGTGGATCCAAGTGGCAGGAAATGACATGAAATTAAAAATAGCAATTAACTGGGGAAATTCAGGGAATGGATTCTTATTTACAGGCTACATACATTCTTAGGCCCTCAGATACCAGACTCCTTCACTTCAAATAGTCCAGTCCTTGGAACTCTACCCAGGCAAAAACATAACAGTTTTTAGCTGAAAATCCAAGACACCACATCCTGAAATATCAATACATAGCACTCCTTTACTTCCATTGCCAGCTTTCTTGGTTGGTTTGCCTCCTATCACGACCCAAGTCTAGCCCACGAGAAATCAAATCATAAGGAAATGCAAAAATAGCCTATAGCAGATGCAGAAAGATAAAGATTTCATTTAAAATTGCATCATTACTCCGTATGTTCAAGGAAATTTTTTGTAGCTCTGCAAATCCTGAGAATTTCATGTCAGACCTAGCACTGTCAGAACTATACCATTTTAAGGTAAAATAATGCCTCTGTCAGTGAATACTCAGGAATCTTTCATCTCTACCATCCTGTCATCAGTTAATTTTACCATCCACACTGCCACTCTTTGTCCAGAAAAAAAGTTTACATGTGAAAGATGAAATAGTTAAAGTTTATCTTCTTTGTCTTCTAGAGAATCAAAAGATCCAGTATTTCAGACTGTCTGCTGGCTGACAGGATATCTGATACCTTTGTTCTTACTGGTGCTCATTCTTAAAGGCTACATTCTTTCAGCACATCTTATTAAAGTATTGGAGATAAGTATCTCCTGAGAGTTGATTACAGATGTACACTAAATTGAGGACAACTTGTCCTCTCAATTATCTTAACACCTTTTCCCAGCACTTGGAGGTTTCAAGAGAAGTGCCTGCACAGCTTGGTCTTATTAGCTCTGTTTGAGCTTGAGGCTGGACTAAAAGTCCTTGGTGGTACCTTCCAAAGAAGATTATTCTATGATTCTAAACCAGAACATATTTTATAGCACAAACACCAGCACTAATAAAAATGTATAATATGCAAAAATGAAATATTCACCCCAAGATCTAAATATGCACTCAGGAAAATATATCTGTAAATCAGCAGCAGCAGCATCTGATGAATCCTACTTATATTGCAGCTTTCTCTTATGAGAGAAAAAACCCCAAAATTTTTTACTAGAAGACGTGTGTGAGCCACACTCAAGGCTTAGAGCCTTATGGTCCCTCTCCAATTTCTCTTTCTGAGAATGAGGGTACCTCAGCCCATTCTTCATTCCTGTACTGATAACACTTGGCTCCTGTTGTTTGGCTTTGGTTAAGCTTTCTCTAATACAACTCAGAAACTGCAGTCAAGGGAGTGAGACAGTCACAGTACCAAAATTAATATTAATTCCTTACAAATCTTAGTAAAAGCAGCTTCTCCACTTGTCTCACACGTTTTCAGCAGGAGAAGCCTTATGGTGTCTATACAGTGTATCCAGCAGCTGAAAGTGCAGAGAACACCAATGCCTCAGACTCCAAGGCAGCGGCGTTATTCTGATGCAGCAGCTGGGGACATTATTGCAGCTCTGTGTAAAGCCCTCCCATGAAGCCTGGACTGGCTCAGCACATTCTTCAGTTATCAAACACTGCTTGTATCACAATACCATCTGTTAAGTGAAATAATCTCCAGAGAATGGGGGTTTACCTTCCAAAACCTAAGTGTGAGCTTAAGTTGTTTAATATCCTGCTTGAACTAAATCTGGCTAAAGCATTTCTACACCTGAAATGCTTTGCTTGTATTATGAAGGACCATACCTCATATTCCCTTCTTCATCTCACTTTATTTTAATCTAGAAAAGGCTTCTAAACTCCCATTAAAAATTGGGAGCCAGAATTAAAACTAATCACACTCCACTTCCCTTTAATGTCTACATAGAATTGTATTAGCTCATGTTCCTAGAGCAGAAAAGGTAAAACCAACTGATCCTCCAGAGATTTGAGTTCACAGGGATTTTCTTACTATTCTTCGATATCGTGCTATTAATAAAAATAAAACTGGGGTAAACATAAAACTATTCAGAACTTGATCCTATTCAGAGAAACTGATGTTTCTGATGTCTGCAAAGAATGTCTAGGCAAATCAATAAGCCACAAATGCAGAGTCCCTTAAGGCCTTGCCTTGGATTCATGGACATAGAGTCACTAAGAAATGTTTTGACTGAAATGTTTCAGGTTTTATAAAACAGTATTTTCTGATGATTTTTTGTAGAATTTTTCAACCAAGTGAAAGCATTTTTTCTAAACATCTTACCTCCCCATTTTTCAACTAAAATATGCTGACCCAATATTCTCTGTATTTGTGACATTGGGTTATAATCTCCCTTCTCCAAGTCCACATAAAACATCACTTATTAGCTATTAAGCCTTTAAAAGCAGGTATTTTGGCAACATTGCAAGGATCTGCTAGTTTTATAGTCATTAGGAGAATCCAGAACTATATGGGAAATCAGTCTCACACTTCAATATGGATATTGATGTAAATAAATTTAATCATAGGCAAATTTTTGTTCAATGTTGACTAAGTTTTGGCAGCCCAGTGAAAAATAAACAACATCTTTATGACACCAACTGAGCAGCAAACACAACTATTGTAAGAGTTACAGTTTCAAAGTTGCTTGGGAAGAAAAGAAGGAGAGCAAGGCCAATTTATGAAGGATAGGTAAAATGCCAAGTCATTTTAAAAGCGGAAGCACCTCTTCATACCCCTGTTTTAAGAAAATGTATATTTGGCTAGAAACAGACAGTATATTCTGTAACATTATCTTCCCTCGGCTGACTTATGGTAGGGAAGTACTGCTGTAAAAGGGGCCACACCAAATTTAAAAGGAAACATGATGAGCGTGGATAGATTTATTAAATGATGGAAAGCCACCAGCATTACCATTTTCCAGTGTTATAGGCATAGGAGTCAGGGGGATTTGATGCACATATAACTACACATTACCATTTTTATTTTCTTCTTCAGCAAGTTGCCATTTTTGTGAAAAGAGAAATTACTGTCAGCTTCCATTCAGCAAAGACAGATTCTTTGTCTGCTGTCTTATAAAAGTGTCACCATTAGGCCCGTCCAGATCTGTCTCCTTGTTTCATTAGATTTGACACACATTCTTCTCTGAAGTCAGAGGTTAAAAGGCTTTCAAAATCCAGCAATTCCTTCCCCCTCCCCACCTTGTTCTTGATTGCTGCCTCTCTCCTACAGACAGCTGAAGGCTCTATCAAGGTGCTGCTGTTCTCCCTTTTGCTTCTTAGAACAAATGAACCCAAACTGAGCTTCTACATCATGCTGCTGTCATGGGCTCATGCTTCCAAACTCCTAAATAAACTGCATCTGACTTGGCAGCTGTGCTTTCTAGCATCAGTGTCCTGGCAACAGCTCAGGACACCCTAAAGCTTCACATACTATTTACCTTAGATAGTATAATTCATATGGAGATTGCTGCTTGTTGCTCTTCCCAAAGAAAGCAACCAACAAGACTGGGTTATAGGCTGTTGGCTTCAAACACAATCCCCATTTTACAGTGCATTCTGCAGTGTTGGAACACTTTTACTTGCCTGTGGAAACATTTGGGTTTTTTACCAATCCAGTAATGTAAGATCCATAAAAACACATGTTGAGAAATTAAAAATGGAAAACAGCACAAAATTAACATGAAAGTTTGAGTACCTTGGCCTTTAAAATTCAGTCACAGGATAAACATGCAAAGAGGCCTTGAAGCAGGCAGGAGTACTAAGCACAGGTGTTCAGCAGCCTTGCTCTCAAGCAACTCGTGCACGTATTTGAGCCCACAGCTCTGTAAAAAATAAAACTTTGGCTCACCTAATACTTTTGAAGGCAAGAGGATACTAGATTTTGACTACAAGATATGTGCATCTGCCAAAAAGTTTAGCAGTGCCCAACTTATTTTGAAATGAGGGGTCTCTCATTTATTGCAAGGAGAGCAAGCTGGGAATTCTGCTTGCAGAGAAGCAGTAGGAAGAAATGGAGCAACTGAGTGTGCCAAGATAATTCATCTGACCTACAGTCCACCCTCACAAACTGCAGCTGTAGAAATAGCATTTGTGCAGAGGGATACAGAAGAGCACTAAGGGATGGGGGGGGGGGGGGAAATAGTGATAGAGAGCAGCATGGAGAGATATGGAGGGAAAGAAAGATTTCCTATGGGCATGTAATAACCTGCCCTGTGTGCTGAGGCCCATTTCGGGAAGAAAAAAAGTAGTGAGTTTTACTCTGGAATTTTTTCACTCTGGAGCTAGCAATATTTCATGGATCTACTCATAGCTGTAGTTTAGAATAGGTGCATTCTCAGCTGCTAAGGCATCGCTTCAGTCATTTCATCAGATTCTTTCCCCATTTCTGCCCCCATGAAGAGGAGGCAGTGATAGCACTTTGAGGTCTGGCATGACACCCCAACATTCCACCTCCTACTGTTCCTTGATGTGCTGAGTCTTATTTGGGTTTGGTTTTACACTGTTCTCCAACCTATAGCAAGAATTCCTTCACCACCTTTCAGAAGAATTTGTGTGTGTCCATCTGAAGTCATGACTACTGCTTGAGTAAGGTCCTTTGAAAAAAAGAGTCCTTAAATAAAAAACACATATATGGTGTTCCCAAATCTATTCTTTGTCCTTGCTTTCTTGTCCTTAATATCTTGTCTTTTATCAGGATCCAATTCACATGCCCCCCTACCTGGGCTTATCTTTTACATAAATTTGGATGTGTATCAAGTGTCCACTCACACAAGCCAGCATTTTTTGTAGGTGCCCCCACACATGCTTTTCTGAAACCATAAACCCAACACAACCCTCCTGCTTCAGACCACCTTCAGCCCTGTGCCATTACAAGAATCACTTTGCACAGAGGATATGTGTAGGATTATGTTAATCCTTAAATCTCTGCATTATCAGAGTTATAAAGAGAGCTGAGAGCTGGAAAGACCTTTTTGAAGCAGATTTTGATGAAAACAGGTGGAGCTGGCATACCATTTCTTGCACTGATTTAGCTCATAGCCACTCCTATCCTCCCAAAGAATATAAACCTTGGTGGTTTGGACCTCTGATTGCAGAGAGCTGGGTATGAACTTTGGGAAAAAATTCCCATGTCAAAAAAGTCAAAAGAAATAATGAAAGGTTAAGGGAAAAATCAGTATAAGAATGCTCTGAAAGATGATAAAGTTAGACACTCCAGTACCTTGGCACACTATGACCTATTAAAGGATCAAGTATGCCATTTACAGTTTGCAGCTATTATAGTTATTTACACATTTACTTCACTGCATGCATTTCACTTATAACGCTGCAGTACTGTGGGCCATGACTGCTATATGCAAAATTAAAGAAAATCCCTTCCTTAAACACCAAAAGTTACCTTGGCATACCTGAACAAAGACATCTTCCTAGTAAAGTTTTGCCCAGTTCTTTCCCTTCCTGTCCTTTCTGTTTGTCAAAAGTCTGTCAAAATTGTCATATTTCTAAATAATTGAAGGATAGACCCAATAGAGGCCCATTTTTTAGGGCCCGTTCCTACTAGCTGGTCCCCCTCTAAGTGTTATCAGTATTAAATACCATTTAGGGCAATTCTATAATAGGTTTTATTGTGTCCATTACCTTCAGTGGTCTGCAAGGTAAGATACCACAGATAAACCTCCAGCTCCCTCCCCTTCTGCTGTTGTGCACTGTCATCAGAATTTTTAAGTATTCATAAGGGAACTCAGCACTAACAAACTGTGTGTCTGTGTTTGTGTGTGTGTTTCCATCTGCATAGGGTGAAAAAGCAATTTAGATTTGAAAGATAGTGTAAACTGACTTGGCATTGTACACAGAAATATTTTCAGCCTGTCTGCCTGAAAATACATCTTAAATAATACGATTCATTCTGAGTGACTGATTATGGGAATCCTACTCCTAAATCCTGAACCTGACATTCTAAAATCAGATTTTCTTTTTATTTTGAAGCAGTAAAAGTACTTCTCTATCTTGACATGATTTATCATTTTTTTTTCTGGTTGAACTAACCAACCAAACAGGCCAAAACCTCTGGCTGCAAGGACTCATTATAAAATATCATCCTCTATTTATGGCATGCATCCTTTTCTTTCATATTTGTCTTAAAGGAAACAGATTTTTAAAAAGATTTAGTTTAAATATTATAAGTTGATTCCTTTAAGATCCTCATTCATTTCAACGAATGCATTCATTTATTTCCAGCTGCATACAAAAGGTGCTGTATAATACATAACTGAGTGAATATGGGAGTATGGAGATTTTTTAGCTTCCAGTAGTCCTTATCAACTTCAGTAAGAAAATTACTGATTTAACTTTTCTTTTCATAAATAGCCCATGTGAAAAGAGCTGTTCTGGACTGACCTGTTCCCATAGGATGTATCTCATCACTGAGTAATTTTCACCCTCTATGCAAGTCTCAGAAAAACTTTACATTTTACATAGATTTGGAGTTTTTTTTCTTTTCCTACAGATAGCACAATGTTACTGTCCACAGAATAATTCTGAAAAAAACACATAAAGGATGAGGTTAGCTAATAGGGGATACATAATTGCATCAATTAAAAGTGTGTCCAGGACTAAACTACATGGACTTCTAGAACTCCTGGATTTTATCAACTCTACTTCTGGGCATCTGCTATTGTTACTGAAGTCTTTAATCACACAGTTTACTGGAGCCGAGTGAGTTACATAAAATAATAAATCCCTTCCTACCCAGAGCAGAAAAACTTGCCTCAAGAAATACTTAAAGAAACTTTGCACATATAGGTCACTATGTTATTAACTGGGAAAGCAAAGTGCTGTGCCACTGAAGGCTGAATCCACATTTTCAAAACAAAATTTATTTTCCAGCAATTTATATTTTGGCCATGAAAAACTCCTTTGGGCTGAATTTCTGCTATAGAGACTTAGCTCAAACACAGGTTCTGTCTGAAAGTCTAAGATCTGGTTCAGACATTAGGGAGATTAGTAAAAATTACAGAAATAACACATTTCTCAACCGAAATTTGTAACAAAATCTGTTGCAGCAGGTGGGCAACTGATTAAATTGTCAGAGTGCCATTTTTACAGACTCATTCTCAGACAATCCATCCCATACACATTAATGCAAACCTAACTCTAGACTGGGAAAACGCAGAGCTCATGGGCCTAGCACACTGCGTGATTTTCACAATCATACTCTTAAAAAAGCAGGGTTTTGTGAAGCCTGTTGACATTTCTAGTGTCTATAAGTTACATCTATCAATCTCACAACCAAAGGACCCGAATTTTAAAAACTTTAAAGTGTATAAAACTTGTACAGTCCCAGACTTGGCTCCAAGTAGCTGCCAACAGGTACACCAACATTCTGCCACAGACACACCATTTTGTCTGAAATAGCCTAAAATTTGAGTCAAATCTGAAAGAACACCGCACTAAGTAGACAACTGAGATGATGTTTTCTGCATTTTTGGTTGTGAGTTTGGAAGGTAATGGCTCTTTTTTTTTTTTTTCCTGCCAGTCCTGGTGTTAGTCTTGTGGGGCAGAGAGAAAAAGAGGGATTCCAAACCAGATTCACAGTCAGTGCAAAATGCTCCAACTTAGCCTTCTTCGAGACACATAGAACCTTCTCTCCATCTATAGGATCAGACTGGAGAGCTGAATATTTCCTCCTACAGACTCACATACACCGTATTCTATTACTTGAGACCTCATTAATTTTAGGATAACACAAAGGCAGAAATTTCTAAATATAACTTTTTGCACATAATGTGTCCCAGCATAAACTGGACCACAGTTGGTCTTAACTGTGGCAGATAAAGGCATTTTGACACTCTTTTTTTTCAAAACAGAAAAGAAAGTTGACAACAGTACTGTTTTTCTTGAGTGTGAGGTACATGAATGCTATGAAACTGCATCTTTTAGGTTGCCTGCAAGGTGATTCCTGCTCCTTACAGAGGAACTAATGTAGTTTCAGCAAAATAAACTAAGAATTCTTCTTGAAGGGAAATTGTACATTAAGGATATAAAGGACTGAATTCTACCCAAATGATAAAGACTGAAGTGTGTACTTAAGGGCCATGTGGGACTATTTGGTTGGTCAGAGCAGTAGAGAATTTCTGGTTTAAGAGTCAGCTAGGCTTTCTCTCCAGTAGTCATTTATCAGCAAACTACCACACCTTTGTGCTTTATCAGTCAATTTTGCCAGTTTCACTCCTGTGAAAAAATTTAATCTTCCAAACCACTGCAAATGAAACAGAACCTAAAACCCAGACTTGAAACTGCTGTGATGCTGTACAATTATTACAAAACCTATTTATCATTAAGTTTTTGCTCATTGTTACACTAAAAAAAAACCCCAAACTATTAAAAAATAGTCTATTAATTTAATTTTGGATCTAATCAGTATTGCTTCTTCTTTTACATGGCCTTTTACAGGAACAGAAACAGGAACTGGGTTCTTGTGAACTTAAATTAGTGAGCTATTTAAACCAGACAGAATATTTCTTACAAAATTACCCTCCAAAGTAAGTGTCAGAGATTAGACAGAAAATAAAACAGACCTCGTAATAAAACCTGAGGCAACAGACCTCAGGCTATTGTCACTACCTTCACTGCTCCTGAACATCTAACCAATCTAAAACTTTTCTAATCTAACACTCAGAAATGTTATCCTGAAGTAGAAGTACCAGTTTTGCTGTTTATAGAATAAACTCCTGGATATCTTAATTTATAAATAATTTGCTGATAAAGACAGATCAGGACATAAAAGGCCTGAAGGGCCAAAATAAATTATAAAATGCCTAATTCTGTATTCCAGTGAGAACAGAAGTTCCTTGCCAGTGTCCTAGCTTCTAACTTCAGCTCCCTATGCTGTTTTAGCATGAAATCCAATTAATTTTAAGTGAAAAACCACTAAGCAGTCCTTGAAATCCAGAGAAACTTCCTCCACTCCATTATTCTTTCAGTTTTACAGCTATCAACAGTATTTTCATGCACTTTCCAAATTTTAATTGGATTTCATAACATGAGGACTAAATTTTTGTCCTTAGGCTAATCTCTCAAAGATCCATCAGCTTTGGTGGACACCCATAACTAATATTCCTAAACCAGGAAAAAAAATAACCCAAGCCACTCAACCCTCACCCAGTACACCTGCAAATAACAGTTATTGCTCCAGGATGCCACTGGCTAAAGCAAAGATCTGTTTTTTCCTAAAGCAATCTTTAATCTTCTGGGTTTGCCATTTCAAATGTTGCTGAGCTGCCACACAGCATCCAGACTGGTTTCTATCACTCTGGCAGCTGTTATTGCCTATGAGAAATGTTGTCAGACATAGGCATCCCTATTTCTTCACCACAGTCACTTCACAGAACATGTGCATCCCATCACTTGGTTATTTCATGGACAATCTGGGGCTTCCTGTGGTTGATATGGACATAATGTGGCACCAAACTCAGGTCAACACAATTCTGGAAAGTGTAATGATTACTTTATGAACATTGCTACATTCTCTGGGGACTCCTTTCCCTAATTTAAATAGATTACACATCTTTTAGACCTTCTCAAATGCAGAAAACTATTATTGTGTGTGATTATAACATATCAATGCATAAACATTAACTTGAAAACTAGACTGAAGTAGTTCACGTTCCTGTTAATCTCCAGGTGATGCATTCCCTGTTGCTGTCAGGATTCCATCAGCTGGAGTGATGGTGGCACCCTGTGGCTGGGAAGATGTGCCTGGCAGCTGCCTGCTGCTCCCTGCTGCTGCTTAACCCTCGCTCTTCCCCTGGCATTCACAGTGCTGCTGTGAATTAACAGGTACAGCACATAAAAGAAACTCTGAGTTTCATTACATACTTATATGTCAAATATTCGACTTGTTTAACTTGATTTCCAAGAACAAGTAGGGTAGAGTGCAGTCTAAGAAATCCTGAGGTAATGAGAATGCAGGCCTTGGACAAACTCTGCAGGGATCAGGAGGTGCTCCAAGCCTTATCACCCACCTGTGCCTGCCGCTGCACCACGCCTGGCACTGCCAGATTGAACTACAGGCCAGGGCACCCCAAATACTTCTGAAGCCCCAAAGATTACTCCTCTGGTCAGATAGGTGTGGGTGGCAGCGAGCTGGCAGCAGGGCTGCCCCAAGCTGGACACAGACAGCTCCGGCTGGCTCCTGTGCAGCCCCAGTGTGCAGCAGAGCCAGTGCCAGCCCTGGGAAAGGCATTCCATGATTCTTGGCCAGAAGGAAGTAGAAATGCAACTGAACTCATTTTAAAGCTATCTTTAAAGCTGCATGAATTGATATATCCCAGAATTTTTACTCTTCCCGCCTCTCAACAACTCAATCAAGGTGCAGTTTGCTGCTTTTGGAACAGAAATTCACAACTCAGCAATGGCATCTGATTACCTTCCTATGATCATTCAGCCTCAAGCTGTTAGAAAAAAGCTACATGACAAGAATTTAGAACCACAGAAGTGTGGGGACATTAAGAATAAACAAATACCTACTTTGCAAGAAAGGGAGAGTAGATCATAAAAAGAAAATGGCTTTTTAACTCTACAGGACAACAGGAACCACTCTCTTGCAGTTTGAGCATCCATTTAATGTGAGAAACAGAAGCCATAAATCAGGAAGGACATCTTCCTCTCTTTTGGAGGGGATTGGGAATGCTAGTGACAATGACCAGTGAGCTCATATACCAGCTAAGTCCCTTGGTAATTAACTGAATTACTACACTTACTAAATCCACCCAGTAACTGCCCAGCCAACGTATTTTTTTCCCAGCTCTAGGTAACGTAAGGAGCAGCAGAACCCTCTCAGCAGCACACAGAAAGGGGGACCATGTGGAAAATGAGAAATGGAAGTGACATCAGTATGCCATTGTGTAAGGAAAAACAGCACTTTTAGGAAAAAGCTGAATAATCTTGCCTATCTCAGCCTTTTAGATAATTGTCATGACATTTTTTGTTGCTGCCTGTTCCGAGCTTCCATTCCCCTCCCCAAGACACTTGCCTCTGCCATGTGCTCTGAACCGCTTTGTTCCAAGCTCGGGCAAAACCAAATGTAACTCAAACTCTTTAGCAGTGTCTGATTGGCTGGTCACCCCGGATCCACCCCCAGGCCTCCCCTTTCCCGTTCTCTGAATAAAAGAAGGACCCAAGAGGGGGCCCACCCTCTTCGGCTTGCACCCTTTCTGCGAACATCTTGGTCTCTGTTTCTATTTGAAAGCTTCTAATTGCAGGAATTGGCAACCAAAAGCTCTATTTCTCCCTCTTTGCTTCTACTGGTGGTATCAGCTTTGCAGCTACCATTGCCGCTTTCAGAGCTACTGAAATGCTGGACTGCCCATGCTGCCCGAGGCTTTCTAAGGCACTGAACTACGAGCCTAGCCGGTAAAAAGCTGTAAGCATCTCCATAATTTTTCTTTGAGATTTTGCGTGTACTCCTTACTAACTTAATGTTTCTGTGTTGTCTATATTGGATCATATTGCTTTCATATTATGCATAATTATATATTTTTATTTCTTTTTCAGAACAATCTTGCATTGCTCAGCTATAGAATCAGTGGGTTTATTATTGTGATTTGATTTTCCCTCTCTATTCTTAGCCAGTTTTACCTTTCCCCCCAACACAGTGGATGAACGTCTACTGTGTACGACAGTTAGCATTCACCTAACCAGGTTGGCTTCCCTGAGCCAGTGCCACTGCCAGCCTGTGCTTTCTCTTTCCAGAGGAGAGGAACCTCTTCCTCGCTATGTGACAGGGTCATGTCCTTTGGCAATATGCTTGAATTCAGCCTTTTCTATGTGAAAAGCTATAACCTTGGCAAGAATCACATGAGTGGAGTTGGGGAAAAAGCTGTTTCTCAATAGAATTCCTGACGGCCAAAGTTTCAACACGGATGACAGAAGATCTAACTGATGTCATCTCATACCCAAGAAAGTAGGTGGACTATTAGTTCGGGAAGTATTATCAAACAGCACTTAGATACTGGCAATTTACCTCAATTTGATAGTGTGATGTTTTTCACAGGCAAAAAGTTCCATGTGTGGTTTCCATAAATTTGTATGAATAATACTATTTCCCAACTTTTAAAGTACAAGGCTGAGGAATTTTGCAAACATTTGCAAACAAGACAGGAATATCAAATTTGTGTAAATATTGCATCTAGTGACACTTGTTCTTTTATTATTTCTAGAAGTATAAGGATATTTGCAAATAGTAAATGTTTTGTAAAATAAAATGTTGCTGAGAGTTCATAAATGCTGCGTTTTGCAAGTTCTGCTACTACTACTTAAAGACAAATTTTCTAGCTGATACTTCTGCATTACTGTTGACCATACTGGAAAGCAGCAATGCAGATTTCAGCAGCAACTACACCACTCATTGATGCAACATCAGAACAGCCAAACCCGGAAAAATGTCACAGAAGAGAAAAACCCAGACCAATATTCATCAGCGGGCCCTATAATCATATTTGCAAATCTGTTACTGTTTTTGAAGTGTGACAATTTGATTTTCTCTCTTGCTTTAACCTTAACATTAAGGGATTACAAGAAAATGAACTATTTTTCTGCTGGTATAAATCCCAGAAGCCTTTACCAATTTCATAATGCATGTGAGCTGAGAGGAATATCTGAATTTGGAAGAGATCCCTCATGTAGGAGTCTGAAAAAAACCCACAATGCATTCACACACACAAGTGACTAATCCCTTGAGTTCATTGCTCTTACTCACACTCTGAGTAGTTGAAAGAGAGCTTTAGAAAAAAGGGAATTTGGAGGAGGTAGAAGGGAATGATGTTTCCATGTTGGTTTGGTTCAGCATAATGAAGCCTGATCCTGGTTAGTGCTGTTTTTTACAAAAGTAATCAAAACTATTAATGCAGTACCAACAACCTGACTGCAAAAGCTCTCAAGCTGACATGTAGAGACTTTACCTATTTTGGTGCCTTGAGCACTGACCAGTGCTCTTCTGGAACAAATAAGCTGGTTTGTAAAGGCCCAATGAGATCTGAGACCACATCACCAAAACTGTCAGATGGCCTGAGTAAAACAGAGCAAAGGCTTTTCCAACAGGTGAATGTTGGAATCATTACTCTTGCTCCTCCTACCTCATCTGTAGAAGTTCTGGTATGTACCCAAGAGAACATTTTATGCAGAATTTCTTCTGCGCTTTTTACCATTTCAACAAATTAGAAACTTCTCCTAACAACAGAAGCAATTAGTGGAAAAATTTCCCAATTAACCAGCTACATATTTTTTTAACAAGTTCCTCATAGTCCATTCCCTATTTGCTTGAAAGCTGAGATGTTTATTTGCAATCCTGAACAGCAGACATTTGTTGTTTGCTAAAATACTGATTCATGAAATAAAGTAATAAAAACCCACTACAACCGTGAGTGTTGAAATGCATCTTTGGAAATTCTTAGCTATCTACCCAGTGATTACATTTCCCACCATCATAAAATTACTTCAAAAATGTGGCATTTCCAATACAACAACAAAAAACTATCAACTCTGAGTGGATCTCAATGGACGAGCTGAAATGAATTAGATTCCAGATGAGCTTCAATAAACCATTTCTAGCACTAACCTTTGCCTTTATCCCCCTGACTAGTTTCTTCCCACAGGTGCAGTGGGTATATCCTTGCCTGGTGGCAAGTACCAGCAGATGCACACCATAAATTGTGCTTCAGTGCTGCTCACTTAGCTCACAAACCAGGCTGCTACTGCTCTTCTGCACAAACACCTTCCTGAGAAAAGTCTGTTCTGTCTAATCTTGAAAAGAGACAGTGATAAAGTTTGTTAGCCAAGGGCTGATATTGGAGATCTGCTTCTACACAGAAACTGAGAGTACAACTGCCCCTGGTAGTTTTAAAGACAGCATTCAAATCATCTATTGGCTGTTTCTGTAATTTCCCCAACGAGAGCATGTTTGTACAACCCTGGAATCTCACCTTAATGGCTACTGATAAAAAATTTTAAAGCTAAGCCTTTAACTGATGGAGTGCAATGGGAATGTAACTAAAACACTGTGGCTGGAATAACAGCTCCACTGCTTGAACTACACTCTACATCCCAGGAACCTGCATTTTCGTTTGCCAATTTACCTGTCTCCCAATTTGCCCTTTTCACTCCAGGACTGGTTAGGGTTTTTTTTGAATAACCAAGTACCAGAAATGTTGATGTATCCTCTAGACACCAGGAACAGGTGCAACCCACAGGGTTTGCCACAAGACCCTATGTCTACAATGGAAATATACAATACCAAAAGAAATTAGCTGCAGAGACAAAGAGATTTGCAATGGCATAGATTACTGTAACTGGAAATAAACTTCAGAGTGAAAACGCCACGGGAAGTTTACAAAGCGAACTATATCCCATGATCTGTAGAAAGCTTAAAAAACATGAATCCTTTGGTCTCTGACAAATGAGACACAGGCTAAAATTCTTTACTCACTCTTGAATATAACAATAAAGGATATGCAACAATCATGTGACTCTGCAGCTTGTGCCTGTTGCCCAGTAAGACAGTGAAAGTTAAAAATCCCTGTCAGTGCAAAGCGTGGAGTGCATGCACTGTGCTGTCAGCCCTCAGAAGGCAGACGTGGGACTTGTGTGTTGCTGTGTCCCGTGAATACCCCAGGCTGAAATACCTGCGCCATTCTCCATTTCCAAGAGATTGCAGCTCTGTTTTAACGGACAAAACACCAGTTTAGGAGGTATGGCTGATCCCAGATTATTCTCCTGTACAAACCTCACTTCTGCAACATGCTGTTGGTTTGGTGCATGGACTGCTTCTCACAGATGCTCATCTCACCACAACAGGCCATCCACAAAGGACAGCAAACTTTTGGTCACATATAGAGATACTATGAAGCATCCTGCAGTGATAAACAGATTTCACCTAAGCTGGTTTCCTACAGTCTGGTCAGATGCAGTTAATTTCATTTTCAAACAGCAAATCAGTACTTAAAAGAGCACTGAGTTTTAGTTTACGTGGTTATATAAGCTAATAGTTTTGGCCCATTGCTGAGAAGTGGGATGTGGATTAATCTCTAATTAATTTCCCTTTACATAGCGTATGTCACATTCATTGGTCACTGTCCAACTTAATAAATGCTTATCACTTTACAGGAATTTCTTATGATTGCAATTCTGAAAACATCTGCCTGGACTATGCCAATAAATCCCTTGGCATTTTTATCCTAACATAGGTGTCTTAAAAGCCAGCTTCTCTTACAGCCATTTGGAGTCTTATTGACAATAGGCTATTTAGCCTGTTAAAGAGACAGAATAAAAGCACAGTTACACAAAACTGTTTTAAAAAAAGGTGCTTCTTCATTCCCAAAGGCTGTATGCATAAGAAAATCAGTTAAAAAAAAAACCAAAACAACAAAACAAAAACCATACATCAACCCTTTGTATATTTCTCAAAATGATGAATCCAGACAATAAACCTAGGTATTTCATGCAAAAAGTATAGTATAAAAACACAATAAACATATTTCAGTTTTTTACTTAATTACTTGTTTTCAGATTGTCAGTTACCAAGTGTAATAATTATTCTTCCAAACACATTGACACATTAACCATATATACAAACCACATTTTTTTCATGTATCTCATTAAAAAATAAAAGAAAAAAGAAAGAAAAAAAAGCAAAAAGAGAGACTTTTGTAAACTGACAGATTCTTCCAGAACAAGTAATGTAAAGAAGGATTTACAGAGGTCAATTTCAATGCAATTTATTTAGAGAGAAGCATTTGAAAGTGTCAGCACTGACGATATCATATATTTCACTTATCTCTCACAGCCCGAAGCATTAGTCTTGAGGCATTTTGGAATCTTTCCAGAGTATGTATTCACTAGAACTGCTGAAAAAACAACAGCAACAACCAAAATAATAGAGAAAGAATGAAAGAAAGAAAAATAGTGTCTAATGGGATGGAAGAGTGTTTGACCTGTGCCTGGTGAAGCCTTGACTTTTTTTGTCAGTGTTTGCAGCTTTACATGACCAATAATAAACAGAAGAAAAGCTTTCTGTCATCCTTGATGACATTATTTAGTAGTTTCCTATAGAAAAATACTAACATTATCAAAATAAGAGCTTGATACCAGCAACCAACTGATTTCATAAAATACTCCTTGAAACTAAAATTGCAGTTTATGAGTCAGTTGAAGTAGACTGGGAGATGGATATGACAGCATATATCAGAAAAAGGCTGCAGAGTAGGACTGCTATCAAAGATCTATTTAATTTAGGACTCCTCTCTCTTTAATCACACTCTGGTGTATATGTTCAGGATTTATTAGTTCATGTCTAAAATTCACACAAAAAAAAGTGGTAGGGAAATAGTCTTCACAACTGTTCATTCACCAGCCCCAAGATACTGGCAGTGCAGTTCCAAAGCAAGGAGCCAGGCTCTCCTCATGTATTAATTCTGCACTGTTATTCCAGAAAAATAACACATTACTGTATAGCACTCCTACTCATGCACATATTCATACTCACTACTGTAAAAGTTAATTTTTATTTTGTTTAATTCCTACCAGTGACCTCTATTAGCCTTCATAAGGTTTTCCAGATGCTTGTCTGACGCAGAATGTGTGTTATGATTGTGAACCTGTTCACAGCAGTTTTGTTTCCAAAGTCAAGTTAGAGTTCTAAGAACTGTCTCTCATGGCTTTTTTTCTGCCTCCATCAGCTGTGCTTTGCTGTACGCAGTGGACAAGCTGCTAACTTCAAGTTTGTTGGTAATTTTTAGTTTGTTTCAGTTTGTTCCTTTGATGCAGCCACTGAATGTAAAACTGTTTCAGCATGCTTTAGTTTCATTATTTATTAACAATTCCTGTCATGCGTCATGAAAAAGACTAAAATGACATTGACCTGATGATTTTTCTCACCCTTTACTTCCACTCCCAAAACATATTTTGGCTTCCACATTCGTGAAAATGTAACATATTGTAAAACTTTTATTATTATAAAGGCATACTCTGTGATCCAGTATTAAATTCTGTGCACATGCTAGTGCACACGAGCATTGTTGAGGTAAACAACAATATCAAGTACAGGGTATGGTACAAGAAAGTAACAAAACAGATTTTAAAATTACTAGATTGATATTCACTAAATATTTGGGATGAAAGAGGTAATTTAGATTAAATATGGGCTGGTCATGAATAAACCATAGGATCCCATAAGCTTAAACAGAAGCTGGTCTATTTATTTTCTTTCAATTTCTTTCCCTTCACTACCCAACATCAAATTCTTTGACAAGTTAGAATTTTAAACCCAAGAGTAATACTAAAACTAACATTCTCACAGGAACTCAGATGAAATCCGAGATAAATGTCCAGCTCTTCTACATAACTGTAGTACTTTGCTGCTCAGAAAGGAGGTTTATCTTTAACAATGATCCTATGAACCAAAGGACATATTACCTATTTAAAAATAGATGAGGAGCAGAGAATAAAATAGTAACTTGATCAAAGTTCAATAGAAGGAAGGGAAAACCAAAACACAGGCTATCTGATAATTATTGAAGACTGCAGAATAAAAGATGACTCTTCCTAGCAAGCCCAAAAAGATTAAAAGTCTCTAATACAGTTCATCTGGGGAAAATTTCCAACCCATTTTTCATCTGCTTAATTCTATTTTAGATAAACACCCAGATTCCTAAGCACTTACAGAAACCAAATTGAAATCCTGGATGCTCATTCATTATTACCAAGTACCATATGTCTAATTTTATTTTTGGAATTGTCTTTGGCAATAACACACTCTGTCTGAAGCTCTGTGGCAAAGACTCAAATCTGATGGTTCTGAAAAGACATTTCGGGGGGAACATTGTACTGCAGATCCTGAATAGAATGTATAATACTGTGCAACTTCTGCCCTGGCTTTGCACAGAGACTGTTTTGGTGACCTGTTGGCCACTAAGAACAAGAAGAAGTGTGAAGAGATGAACAAAAACCTTCACTGCGACTCACACACAAAGGTAGAAATAAAGAAGCTTGATAGTCAAATCTAATAATGTAATTTCCTCTCATCTAAGAATTTCTGTTACCATTTTCTTCCAGACGTTGGCTTATTTGGCTTTTAAACTCTCTTCCTGTTGAGTATCATTTAAAATACATTGCCTATTTCTCTCAGGATCACATCTAAAAGGCACATTTCTCTGCTCAGGCAGTTCCATCATTTACCGCTCTCTGCCTTCAGTGACCACCGAAATCTGCATGGCCTTGAGGCCAGGCCCTTTCTTCCCAGTCACCAAAGCACCTCTCACATGAAGCTCCTCCCTTTTTTCATCCACTTCACTCAGACTATCTCAAAGTGCTTAATTTTGTGCACTTGTATCACAGGGATTTAAAAGCAGCTCCATTTAAGAAACATTATATTTTTAGTCACATATGATCATGTGGAAATGATCTAGTTTACTTAGTTATCTCACATGAGAAAGCTCTCAGAGCACACAAGTGCCTCTCTACCCTATTGCTGTTACGTGGGGTAGGGTTTTTTTTTCACTTAACCCATAGTTAAAGCTGAGTTTTTATGGAAACCTTACTGCTTACATAAATAAGTCCAGCTCTTTTGAAAATCCACCAGGAGCTTTGCTGTGCTGTCAGACCCCCTGTACTCTTTGGGAAAAGCTCCCTGCTCCAAGGCACACCTGCAATATTCCCTTGAACACAGGAAGGAGGTTCCCTATGTAGCTGTAACGAAATTATAGCAACAGCAGAAATCGACCAGGCAGTTTTAGCTTCAGTTGCAGCACCACACTGATGAGGTTCTGCCAGGAGCCACTGTACAGCTCTCCATGGCACTGTACCGTCATGAAAATACACTGCAGTGCTCTGTTCTGGGAAAATGCACCTCCAAATGTAGCAGCATTTTGGTTTATTATGGCAGAGTTGCTAACTCTCTGGCAAAACCTTCCATCCTATTTACTGCAGTTTAGATTTCTTTGTTAACAGTTTAGAAGAAAACCTACTATTTCTTATATAAGTTTAAAAAATGATCACCTATTGCCTGAACTTTAAGCTTTGATTAAAGATTACTTTTTCTTTCATTCCACATTTGCTACTGGGCTTTATACTTAATGTGATATCAGAGCTGTATTATAATCACTGTACAATAGCTCTAAATAAAATGCAAAACATGTATCGATGTTTAAAAAACTTACCATTCAAATTCAACTGAATATTTATGTATCTTTTATTCCTGAAGCATCTTTCACATCCCATTTATGACCACAACTCAACATTAAAGAATTCCTTGTCAGTGAACTAAAGATAATGCCAAAGTCTATAGCTTTTTTTTCATTTCTCATTTTCTCTCCCTAGGACAGCTTGAAATGCCTTTCATTGATGCTACTGCAGTAAAACCTTAGGCATTTCAGTAAAGAATGTTCTTTTCAAAATTAAAATTAACTACAACACCAAGTTAGCATACGGGCTACAAATGCACCACAATGCTATTAACTGAGATAGAGCAAAAAAAAAAAAAAAAAAAAACGACCCTGAATTCTTGGATGCACAGAAATTTTTACCAAATCAAGGAATTTTTTAAGCCCATTAAATAAGTAGAGAAAGATAATGGTAAGGAAAAATGGGACACATATAAGTTTATTTGATTTCCTAGAACCTACAAAGAATATAAGCAAATTTACACCACCCAGGAAGACTTACTCATTGTCCAGCACTAATTTGACAGTCACTGAAGACAGCAGAGGAGTAGTACCTACACCTGCAATTAACACAGAGCAGCTAATGAGATACTACAGCTTAACCTACTGATTGATTGTGTCCACTGACTTCAAACACCAGCCATAGTGCAAATAGTAAAATATTGAGAGAAGAAACAAATCAACAGCACATCCTCTAACCTTATTATTTTAATGAAATTAAATAGGAATAGACGATTCAAAAATGTTTAGCACCCAATAAGCACTATAAAACAGGCAGAGGGTTAAATGCACAAATGATTGAAGCTGCAGGCTTCAAAAAGCTAAAATTGAGAGGAGGATATGGGACAATAGGGTGGCAAAGACCTCAAGGAGCAGAGTGAGGAAAGGACAGGCAAAATTCCCAAGCAATGGCTGGAGCCAGAGGACTCCCAAGGGGAGAGTAGTTCGCAGCTTATTTAATTTATCCCCTTGACAAACATTTTGTTCCAGACAATTTCATTGCTCCAGACACATTGAAACCATGACCCTATAAATGCTATTCTCCAACCCATTAACTATTTTGATTTTGCGAATATCCTAAAATATTTTAAAATCAGTATGATAACAAAAAATTAAGGAAATCGTAGTGCTGGACTGCTAAAAGAAAACAGTCGAAATGATTCTCTGATGATAGTGCAGTCTTTTTGGCAAAATCCAGATCAGCTCTGCTTAAGAACGTTCTAGGCCTTGACTGTAGAGCAGCAGTAGGAAATTACAAGCAGGGAATAAACCACAGAAGTTAAACTGGGAGGTGACTTGTCCCAGTGACTGGAAACAAGAAATGCTTTCAGTAACAGCTGACACCTCACTCCCTGGAGGGAAGATGAAAGGGACACTACTCTCAAATCCAGTTTCAGCACAGCAGTGTCACGACTGCTCTCCCATTTTACTGATGCTTCAGAGCTTCAGCAGTGAATCAAAGAAAACCCCAATTCTGTGAGCCTTGCATTACTAATAGAATTGTTCTAAATTTTTCTGTGCTTATTTCTTCATACTGTTGTGTTCATTTCCTTCTATCTCTTTAAGCTTTTATCCAGCTCCATGCTGGTTGTTTAGCTGACTGAAGGACAAACAATAGCTTCTATTAACAAATATTGATTTTTCTTAAACTAGGTGCAAATTCAACCTTGTGAAAACATTACAGCAGGTGATATTGTTTACATTAGAAAGTTACCATCTGGGATTAAAAATATTGGAAGAAAGTTCAAAACAAAATTGTTGTATTAGTCACAAATTTGATTGTGCTCTGGTTTATGAATGCTTCAGGTTTTTTCTGCACAACTTCCTATGCAGTAATTTAGCCATAACAGTGGTATTCAAGTAGTTTTGAGAGCACAATGCAATCTTTTGAAAACAAGGACTATGAAAATCCCAGCTGAAATAATTGACTTTTCACTGAATATTAAAGAGAGTATTTCTTCAAAACAAGCTGGGAAAAAAAATTGAGACTTTTCTTAGGTACAGTGAAATATTTTATTCAAAACATATTGAAATAATTTTCCACTTCAAAAGCCAATATCTGTTTCCTCATGCAAACATTTGCTTCCCTACCCAAGCATTAAGAAGAAGGTGGCAGTATCCTCCTTAGCATTTAAAGGAAAATGACTGCGGAATTCCTTAGCCTCAACCATCCCTTCCAGCAACTTATAGGTCAGAGTTTGGCACCACAAACGTTTCCTAGAGAATTCTGCATACACGTCAACTTCCTGATTAATTGCTAATATATATGCGTATGCACCTATAACGTATATATAAAACCCCTAATATACACTTTCAAGAGCTCCCATATCACCTATTTACTCCATTTGCAGAAGCATTATGATATCTCTCAAGCAAATAGTTAATTAAGTAATAGTTAATTAAATAGCCACTGAACTGAGTGTAATTCAGGGGATATTAAAATGTGCATTACAAGACGATTGTGATGGCCACCACGGACCTTGGAGGGCTCTGCCATCCCCAGAGGGACCCCTTGATGCTGTGCACACTTTCTAAAGTGTTGCATTGGCTCCAAGAGAGGCTGCTGTTGCCTCTTCATCCCTGGACTCCTTGCACTTACTCATATCAAGGGAATTAAGCACAGAGTCACCACTGCTGTCATCCCATGGCTAAAAGATGAAGCTTTATACTGCCTCAAAGGGGAAATCAGGTATTACTGTGGAACAGTCTGTACCCCAGTTATGAAATTGTGTTCTGTAACCATCATACCTTCAGACCGGGATGGCCTCTGCATACAGAATTGTACTGACTGCATAAAATTCACCTGAAATCGCAGCACGCCAGGCAGATTTGCCTCACCTGAACCAGCACTGAGGAAATATCTTTTCAGTACTATCAGAAATGAAAAAATAACATGAAAATAATCTGTTCCTCTACAGTGGGTTTCTCAAACTCAGATAGGTAAAAAGGGTGAAAGAAATGAGAGATACAAATTCACTATTCTTTATATACTGACTGACATGACTTCATAGACAGCAAGAAATAGGAATATTGAGAAAATTAAAAGTTGATCCAGAGTTAGCAAATGTAGGGGGAAAGGTAGAAAAGCAAAGGTTCTCCCTTGACTGCAAAACATACAAGAAGTTTCACCTTTCTTTTCTTTATTTGATGAAGCTGAACTCTCTCAGCTCTCCATCCTCCCTGGATGCTGCAATCTAAACTCCCTCAGCTTATCAGCTGCCTGGACTCTCCTCTTTTCTAAGCAGAAGAGGTGCTGGCTGGCAGAGTTCTGAGGAAATTGAGCCTCTGTGTGGTGGAGAGCTGGCAATATTGCATGAAGAGAACAGAATGACTCACACTGAGTCTTCCTCTAATGAAATCATTTAAATGAGCCTGGTTTCCCTTTTATTAAACAGGAGAAAATCAATAATGGTTGATCACAATTCCCATCCATTAGGCTGTTTCTAGAATGAACCCACACACGTGAACTTGAAGTAACTCAAAGTTAAGAATACGAAATAGGTTCATAACAAAACAAAGATTTAGCGCTGTTTCAATAAATGAGCATTTCATATCACTGCTGCTTTTTTTAATTGACACTACTGCTACTCCTTTAAGTAGTCGACAGAAATTAGCTGCTAAAAAGAGAGAGGTGGCAGTATACAGATGAATAACATGTAGTGATCACCTTTAAATAAAAATCCACAAGTATATGAATTAATAAAAATCTGGCTCATTCACTTTTCCTGGTATGGATTTGTACAGGTTCTCGACCATCCCCTTTTCCTTATGTATCCTGATGTAATGTAATTATTTTGCTCATTACTATTTGAGCATCTGAGGACAGGGAGAAATGGTTAGCATTGGTTTATATAGGCAAGAAACAATAGATTATGTTCTTTCACTTTCCTTGCTTTTATGGCTTGTGTTCTGTAGGAGAGATGAAAGCTTACCAGATAGTAACATTGGTAAGTAGCAATCCTAACAATATTCGAACAACTCATCTTTGTGACTTTTTTTTTCCTTTCAGAAATATCTGAATTGACAAGTTCTGAAGGTAGAAGTCAACTAAAGGAGAAGAGTGAAACTTTCAGAACTCTGCACAAAGTTAAATTCAAGTGAAGTGTGTGACAGCTCCCCATGATGTCCTACTCGTAGGGCTACAGACAGAGAGAAAATAGTCTCAGATCTCACAGAATCAACTGCCCACACACACACACAGACTCATCTGTAGCTTTCTCTCAAAAAATATGACCAAAGGTTTAACACATAAATATAGAACAGAAGGAGATGGCTTAATCCAACCACATGAGCACTTTGCTGAAGGAATGGCAGAAGCAGAAATGTACTGATGTGATGAGATTGCTCACCTCAGTAGGAGGTGTCTCCTGCAAGTGATAAAGTTGAATTTAATCTGAAAAGATTTTTTAGTATTCTCCTGCACTCCTTCCTGATTTTCTTCCAGAATGATATTCCTGAGGCATTACCATACATAATGTATAAATGATCTCTGCTTAGTATTACATTTATTGCAGTATGAAGTATTTTAAAAGTTCATCATATGCTTCTCCATGGTGACATACTGGGACAGATTTTGAAATATAAGTCCCCTAGGTGACTCTAGAAGAACTTCTGTTGTGCATACAGATGAATGCTTAGGGGAAGTAGTCAAAATAACCCAGATCTCCACAAAAGCAGACAAACTTTATCTTGTTGATAGGCTCAAGTTGCAATACTTGCATCTGTCCCTTTCATGTTATGGCATTTTAAACCCAATCCTAGAGAAAGGATTTTGAAGAAAATTTGATTATGAACATTTTCTCAGGATAGTTTTGAATCTTAGTAAAATTTCTGTCCAAATTATGTGGGGAAAGTTTTCCAGCTTTCAGAGTGGACCTACTTTCAGTTGATCCTTTAGTATTCCTATATGATATAAACCCAGAAAGATTCATTTTGATTTCAATCCTTGGTTGAAATAAGAAATTTAAAGTATACTGTATAGGACAGCAGCTATTTAAATTTTCCTTTTCTTAACAACATTTTCAAAAAAACCCTCCAAAAACAAAAACATGAGCCAAAACAAATTAGAATAAAAGTAATAATACCTTGAAAAGCACAGCCTCTAAAATACAAATGATTCTCATGCATTTAGGAGAATGTTTATTGCTAAAGCTTTTCTCATGAGCCTTATCGGTCACTACCAACACTGCTATTGAAAATTTTGACCTCCAAATAAAAAAAGCAAACCCATATCATTGGGGAAAATTTCCCAGCACAACACGCTTTAAGGATGGGACTGCTGCTTGCATTAATAAAGCACTTGCATCTGACATTCTTTTCATCTCCCCAAAACCAATTTCTATTTTTGTGTACAGTGAAAATTCAGTCACAGTGGGGCATGAACTTATTATGTGGAAAAACACACAGATACTCAGCACAACTCCCTCTGATGTAAGTTTTGACCAAGTGAGAAGGAAGAACAAAAAGTATTTGCTGTTAAATTTTTCAGTTTATATTTTGGATCCCACGATAAGATACTCCATCTTTCCAAGAGACATGGGGGCTAATGAGACTTTTGAACAAGGTACTTCAGCTGAAACAGAAGATTTGGAAGAGACTGCCCAGACTATTAAGTTCTCTCTACCCTCACAAATAATTACATCTTGCAATCACTTTCTTAAACTGATCAAGCTCCTCCTAAAAATTAGCTGGGCTTTTTTCTTTGTACTAAAAGGCTGTTCTAGAACCTCGTTTGTGTGATGACTAAAACCCATGTTTTGATTTCTAGCCTCAACATACTCTTAGAAAGTTTGTATATAATTATTCCTCAGCTTAAGCACTTGCTTAGTGTTACTGTACTATTTCCCAGTACAAGTTTCATTTTCTCCTATAAATTACTTCATCTTTCCAGATCTGCCTGCTTACAGTAGTTTGATTACTCTGTACTTCACTTTTTAAAGATATTTCTAAAGAAGTAGCAACACTTCTTTAGTCCATATCACAAATTTGAGGTTTTTCAGGCTTAAGGAAAGAATATTGACGGGAGGTAACAGGTCCTACCTGTTGAAAGCTACTGCAGGAACATGGGTAAGAAATTGTTCTCCCCTATCCACAGGGGAAGGGACAACACAGAATGGGTTTATGGAGGAAAGAGCCTTTAGGTCAGATCCCTGAAAAACCTTCCAGCTGAGCCACTGGACTTGATTGCTACGTCTCCTTTGCTATGGGTTTTTGTAGGAAGTTAGACAAGAGTCAGTCAGGGATTTACTGGGTGTAGGTGCCCACAGGCAGAGGGGCAGCCCAAGAGATGCTCTCCAGGTCATTCTCCACACTTCCTGCTGGAGTAAATCCAACTGTTCCAAGGGGGGTGCTTATTATATAGCAAGCTGGAACCAAAGTGGCCATGCAGACCTGGTAATTTTTTCATGACAATGAAGAGATAATGGAAATATCTCCAGGATCAATATCTTCTTTCTCAAGAAGCAGCACTGAATGTCTTTTAAGAATCTTCTTTTTAGAGGCAGTAGAAAAAAATGCCATGGACTTTACTGCATATTCCTTTTTTAGGAATTAAGCCATGAGAATTCCCTTATTGTCAAGGGCCCTGAAACCACAGCTCCTTATCATTTTCCTCTCCTTCAAAAAGCCTGCAACAGCGTTATGTACTGTCCGTCCTGTTCTTAATTAGAAAAAGTTACTTAAAGGCTAATAAGCACACCTGACTCCCAAATATTGATTGGAGAAACATTATTCTATTTTTTAAAGCAATAAACTGATGTTATTTTTAAGTAAAATAAGCATCTGAAAATTAACAGTGTTGTGTACATACTGTCATTACTTTTAGTAAGAAGTCAAACTGAATGAAATGGGAGATGCCTCGAACAACTTCATCTGGATTGTGATCCTTTTGTTCTCAGTTTAATACAAAAATATGGGGTCAGTTCCTCCTCTGTGGTTGAGTAATTGCAGAATGGACAAGGAGACTTTACCCAGAAGCAAAAGCAAGGCAAGTTTGATGAAGTCACCTACATCTAAAATTACATCTCTGTAAACCACTTTTAACACTGAAAAGTAAAACAAAACCAATGTGGATTGCTATGCAGAATGCATCTTTGGAAGTTATGCCATTCAGCTGTAACTCCCAAGAAATAGTATTTGGAAGCCAAAATCAAACAGTAAATCACAGAGCAAACCCAGGCACAAATCATTTGGATATAAAAGTTATCTCACAAATTAATAAATGCACACACATCATGTAAAGACAGGGATTAAACTAGAAATCCCTCAGCAGAAAGGGTTTGGCTTTCCAGCACTCTTGAAGTTTTAATGCAGAACAGATAAAGAGGAAGTTTTTATAAGGGAAAGAAACAACCTGGAAGTGTTTCCCTGAGAAAGGCATTGTGGCCTAGCAGCTGCCATGTCCTATCAACCTCCAGGTGCCTGCTTTAAAAGTCAGTTCTTTGGGTGCTGAACATGTCCAGCATTGCTCCATCATGCACTGAGGACAAGAAACACCAGGACACTTAACTCTCTTTGCACAAGCCTGTGCCCCATGGAAGAAATTGCTTCCCAAATAAGGAATCAGCAAACAACAATGAGGATGACAAAACACAACCTATCATTGCCTTCTTTCCATCACTACTAAGTAAACTGAAAATCATATTCCCATTGACAGCAAAATTTTGACAGCTGCAGTTGAGACTGATGAGATGAATTAAATTCAAAGATATTCTTTGGTATGCTTGGCTTCAAAGGCACCACTTCATTTTAAGCACCAGGGATTGCCAATTACTCCTGCTTGAAGCACTCTGTCCTCCTGCCTTCCACAGCACTGGAGGGAGAATTCGCCTTGCACAGAGTTCTCACTATATATTTTAAAAGTTAGTAGTCCCTACTGGCCAACATCTTTCTGCTCACTGTCTCAGGAAATTGTGCATACTGTAAAAGCATCATGGCTTCTGACAGAACCACTCAGCATTGCTTCTTATCTCTCTCTCTGTGACAATTTGGCTCATGCTATTCCCCTGACCTGATTGCTTCCTCTTTGTAGCAGCTAATTATCCCCAAAAGCAAATGACATTTTACACCTCATATGCTTCCACCAGCCAGGGAAATATGAGCTGCAAAGGAAAATAACACAAACACCAAATGTCACATGGGACAGAGAGCCCACTGAAATGACAGGCTCAGTCAGTATCACAGCCTGGTCTGTGGGATCTGCTTCCATCCATCAGCCCTGGCAGCAGAGATCAGGTTGTCCTCTTTTCTTTGTAGCAACAAACAGTTTACCATTCGCCCCAACTGATCAAGTTCCACCGTGAACATTACCTATGCTCTTGGAACAATTTATACTTATTTTAAAATACTCTTGCTGCACACATACTCTGTGATTACCCCAGTATTCACTGCAAAATAGGAGAAAGGCTGTTACACTGAAGAGAAGAGCAGGTGGGGAACCAGCTCTCCCTGTAATTCAAGTGCAGCTGTTGAGAGTAATGTACAAATGGCTATTTTTTACCTGGAACATGTTAAGTCTAAGTTCTTCCCAACTTCATTCCAATAGTTATGGATTCATTTCTTGTCATTTGCTGTGCTCTTTTGCAATTTCTGACAGAGGAATGATGTATTTGAAATGGAATGCCTCATGTATTCTGTAGATTACCATTGTGAGCAGCACTGCTTTGACCTTTCCAGCAGGCTGTAATTTCATTTGCTGCCAGGGCTATTTAGGTTGTTCTCTTCTGTCTCAGGTTCCCTAAACTGCAGGTAACAGACAAGAATGGCCAACCAGCCAAACAACAACAACAACAAAATCTAAAATTAAGTTTCAAAGTATAATAAAAATGATTACACCTCACAACAGGAACGCTGTGTTGAAATGAAGTTGCTCCCCAGCATTGCAGTTGATTCTGAACACTGTGACTGGTACCAGGTGAATCCATTCATCCAGCCAAACCTGTAAGGACAATGGGATGCAAAGCACAGCTAACCTATTTCAGCTACAACTAAATCCATTTCAGCTAAATGGCTAAAACACTGTCATCCTCCACTTTGCAATACCAAAATGTCTCTAGGAAGAGTCACAACTTTGCCTCTTCCTGGGTTTAGGATCTTTCCCTCTTTCACATGACTCACAATGGAATCTGTCCATAGTACTGACTGAATTTCTTTTACAGAGCAGTAAAGTTTATATTAAGACAGCAGAGACACCTTGATATAAAGAAAAAGAAAACCAAACAAACAACAAAAAGAAAAACCAACACAAAACCATAAATACTAAATGTATGTATTTTTTATGAACCTGAAGATACATGAGTATAGACACATTATTTGTGATCTAGTCTTTAGATTGCTGATATTTTTAAACAGATTTCTTACTTAAAAAACCATCTTCGATATTTCTGGAGTATTATCTTTGCCCTTCCTTTCCATTGAATAAATTATTTTGCCTTTTCACCTTTAAGCACATTAACAACTCTATCATTCTATCTCCATTCTCTCTAAAGTGTATAATATTAACACAGTTGTATAAGACAAGCACACAATTTCTTGCATTGTTAAATGCATGGATGTTTATTCATTCTACTCACCACAGCAGTTGTTCATTTATTATTTTAGAAAAAGACCATTCTTTCTGTGTGAAATAAAGGCCAAAAAGGTAGCATAAAACATCATGGCTCTCTAGACAGCAGCTACTTGATTCAGTACATCTGCATTTAGAGATATTAAATTGAACACAGGCAGTTCAATGCCTTCAGTTCCTATTTTACCTTTAAACCAAGGTTCAATACCTCACTTTCTATGGTGTAAGGAAAGATATAAGCTGAGAATAACTGGGAAAATAGATTTATTAAAGAATGTTCCCTCTTTCTGTGAAACATAATTCAAATAGTCATTACACCTTGTCTTCACTTCTTGCACCATTTACATCTGGTATGATTTTACAGCTCCTCTCTTTACTGTGCATCCCCTGTCAGCACCTCTGTAGTACAGGACAAATACACAAGTGTTTTGCAGACAATGCAAAAGATGGTAAGGAGGGGTCTTGAGCCAGACAGGAAGTGCCTCTAGATGGGAGTTAGAAGGAGCAATGAGCAGAGCAAGAGAAAGGAGGAGGGGAACACTCTCAAAACTGACCAAGCCAGGATACCTATTTGTTAACAGATGACAGAGAATCTGAAAGGAATTGAAGCGTTGAAAACCTCTTTTATTCATTCCTAAGTGTATCACAGTATTCTCTACATTTACCAAAGTACTCCCTTTAGCCACAGTTCTCTCATAATCACCACTTCACACAGAGGTAAGGAGGAAAATGGGAAGTAACTATATTAATTTTCAGCACCAAAAAAAGTGCCCAATCTTCTGACAAGCAAGTAGGCTGCAACAACTGTCCTGACACATGCACAGTTATTTCTTGGTAACTTTCTGTTTGCTTATTCAATATAATTATTTATTTCTGATAGAGGTTCATTGGGAGTTCCTGGAACAAGTTGCAAATTTGTGCCAGACTGCCCTACAGAAAAAGAGCTCTTGGAGTCATCCAATTCATGTGCTTAATGAGGCTGTGGTAAATACGGGGAGAGGAAAGGAGCCAGAATTTTTGCAGTTGGCAAACTGCTTTTTATGTTTGTGCTTTTGTGGAGTTTCAGCTTGTTGGACTTTTTTCAACATTTGCTGAAACTTTCCAGAACATGCCAATGCTTATAGCATTTTTTCAAAGTACAGCTTTGGGTTTGGTCCCTGCATAACTTTTACTTTTCTCTGCTAATGCAGGCTGTCCCATAGGCAGATCATACGGTTTCCTAGAGCACAGATGGGAAGAATAATCATTCCTATTGAGAAGAATCTGTCTTGGGTTTTTTATTTTAGAAAATTGGAAAAAAAGGATTTTATGTAATCTTACTGGTATCACATAGTAAGATCATTGAAAAGGTCTATTAATTTTAATTAATAATTCAGGGCAATACTTACCACCTTATCATCTGTTTTTTTTTCCAGATGAGAAAATACACCTCAGTCATGCACCTCCTGGAACAGCCCTCAGAGCACTCCTGAACATAAAGTGGCAATGGATGAACTGTCTTCATGACCACTGCTGTGATGGAAAGTGCAGGAAACCCAGTCCAGGATGTAGCATCTGTCAGTTATCTGAGGCATAAACTGACTAAACCCAGCTCCATCTCTCTGTCTCTAGCCTCTTACACTAGTTGGCTAAAACACTAATGTGAACTCTTCCTGGTTTTATCCTGTTAACAGGTCAATGTCTCTGTATCTGAACTTGTTTTCGCCACCTAACGCAGAGCTGAAATCCTGATTCCATTAGGAGCCACCAAAATGTTCACCCCAAACTGTAATGGCGATGGAATACCAGTGAGATAACCACATAATGAAAAGGTTTTACTTCTAGATGGAGTCCAGAGGGGAATAGTATGATCTTCCATAATTAGAATTTCTGTGACCCAAACATTTTTTGTGGCTCTCCTGAGACTGATCTATCTTCTCAAGAGCAGTCTAAATGCTATACTAGGACTTACATAAAATGTATTTGAATTGCAGTAAGTGCTACCTCATATTTTTCACTGGCTGTGTTCTGTGCTGCTTAAGCATCTCTGCTGCCACTTGCACTGTTCACACCAAGTAACTTCAGGTTCTGTCATTTCCCTCCCAGTCATCAGATACTGCTTTGAAGGGTAAGCCATAATGATGACAGCACCTCCAGGAACGCTCTGCAAGTGCTTCTGGTCCTCACACCGAGACATTGGTCTGACTGTTCAAGCTAACTCCTAAAGACCTCCTCAAAGCAAGGTTAAAAACCTGAATACTAATTTGTTCACAGACACTAAGAGCCTTAGATGTAAATTACCTCAACTGAAGTAGCAAAAGTTCACCAGTTCTGGAAATTGGGTTCAGTTTCTTATTAGCCAGTGTGTAACAGATTAATGCATTAAGGTGACAGAGCCAGGTTTTGCGGCTCTCAGTAAAACTGGTAGCAAGTAACAAATCAAGCTGCCTTCCTAGGATACAGTGTTAATTACCCTGTGCTGGCCATCAAGTACCCAAACTCTACTTAATGATGTGACTGTAGGCAACACAGCAGATGTATCTGGATACAGATGTAACTGGAGTATAAAACTGGCGAGAAGATAGTGTGCTCTGCACATCGATTTGCTGAACTGGCAAACCAGATTAGAGGGGCGGGGGAACAAAAAAACCCCTCCTTTATGGGTTACCAAGAAGTCTTGAAAAACTCTGTCTTTTAATAGATGTAAGGGAAACTTTGGGCTACACATCTCTCCCAAGAGCTACATCTATCTTGACAAAACCCTACACAGTTTTGCTTTAAAGCCATATGGACTAACAAAAAATTATGGCCTATTTCTGTGTAAAAGAGTGTGTAAAGAAAGAAAATAATGAACTTTCATTTGCCATACCAGCTTGAGCTTCCATGTTATCTAATAAAACAAAAGTTCAAGTTGCAAAGAGCAAGATCTCAAAACTGCTTCTCTTATTTTTTCTAAAGAAATCTTGAGTGGAAAAGGAATGATCAGTCAGTAAATAGACTGTGATGTGCCAAGCTATGTGGAAAATAAACACAGAAGTAACATTAGATATTTTTGAAATGTGTCAGTTCAGAGAAGGAGTGGCACGATTTGCACTGCCATTGGTAAAATGTGATGTTGGTGAGCATGGCCTGTTCCCAAAGACAACTAAGAACCATCAGAACAAAACAGCCAGGTTTTGAGATGGTTATAATACTTCAAAACATCCCAAGAGACTCTGCTATACCAGAAGTCATACACTTCACAGGATGTTGAGTCCTCTTGAGGATCCATATTGGTGTTCCTATTGCTACTTCTGTAAATATTTACCCATGTTACCTATGGGGATAGAGCTGCCAAAAATCTATGCAACATTGTGACATTATAAACACAGTAAATTTAAAAATGAGAAACAAGCCCTTTTCTACCTTTCTAAAAATCAGCAAGTTACATCAGAGTCTGAGTGCCCTGAACCACTGTCCCTGGCAGAGGAAACTACAGCAACCTCTTGTCTGTGCAATCCAAACACAGGTGACACTACAGAGGAAGGGGCAACAACTTTGGTTTGCTGTAATTATCAGTTCCCTGTTTTCAAGGTGATAGGGGGAAAAGTTGGACAAAACTTCTGCTTTACCCTCAAATACTGCTCTATCTCTGAAGAGGTGGATGGACTCCAGGTCTGAAGTAGGGCAATATCTCTCTGTAGTTGCTCTTGTGTATTTTATTTTTTACCAGAAGATAATGACAGGCAGCGCACATAGCACTGTTTTAAGGTAATGAAGATACAGCTCAGGAATGTATCTGGGTAGAAGTCAGTAATGCTGCAACAGCTGCTGCATAATGTAGTACAGGCTTACTGGGGCTCTGCCAATGAAACCGTTGGATTTGCTCCTGCCTGTGGGACTGGATTTACTTCCCACAAAACACTACAAAATGGCTACAGACGCAGAGGGAATCATAGCCTTAGAGCAGAGAGAAAGTGGTAGTCGAGAGGGAGGAGAGAATGACATGTTCTTGCAATGTTTGAAGTTATTGATGGGTTCTGATTGCACAGCCAAAGGAATTTTTCCCCTTCTACTTAAGTGTTGTGGCCTGATGCTGGCTGGATGTCAGGCACCCACAAAAGCTTCTTTCTCACCCTCCTCTGAAACTAGACAGAGGAGACAAAATATAATGAAGGGTTCATGGGTTGAGATAAGGACTGGGAGAAAACACTCATCAATTATCACCAAGGGCAAAACCAGGCCCGACTTAGAGATATAAAGTGAATTTATTACCAGCAAAGTCAGAGCAGGATAACGAGAATTAGAATAAGCCCTTAAAAACACCCTTACCCCCCCCAGTCCCTCCCACCGACAGTGGGGAAAGACAGGGAATGGGGGTTATGGTCAGTTCATCACCCCTGATTTCTCTTGCTGCTCAAGGAGAGGAGCCGCTGCCCTGCTGCACCGTGCTTCCCACAGAAGCCCCCTCCGTGGACCCCGCGCTCCCAAAATCAGGCCATGCAAAACCAATACAATAAACAAAAAAACCCCACCAGGCTAAATCTAAGAGTCCAAATAAGTGAGAAAACAATTAAGAGCTGTCATTTCACAACAGATGCAAGGCATGCACTGTGTAAGGCAGCACACTACTGAAGAGACAGAAACATAAGTTAAAAAAAAAAAGCCTTTGTTGTAGGAAACTCATAATATGTTACTTTAAAAAGAAAAATGAGTGTAGTGTCCACTGCACAACTTATTGCACTTGCCAGAGGAAGTCCCTGTGGACATGTACATCAAAAAGCACACACTTTTAATAAATATACATTTGCAGATCAATACAAATTAATTGTTTTCTGCATTATGAAATACTAACTTTACAGGCGCAGTTAATGAACTTTCAAACCCAGCACTTCTTTTCTTGCTGTGTGCAAGACCAGCTTAAAATGAGCCTCAAAACTTTAACTTATTCCCCTTTCCTAGGCAGGATTATTAGCCAGCAGGGTTATCAAGTTTCTTGCAAACTTGTACATCACCTTGTCTTTACACCTTATATTCAAATGCTGGTGTAATACTGTTACAAACACAATTGTTCTTGTTTTCGTTTTAAAATGGGGCTGGAAAACAAAGTCTTTCTTATTTTGTAGGATCGAAAGTGAAAGCTATTCAAGTTTCAACACACAGATTTCTCTGTGCACATTATGATCTCAAAGACCATAATTATTTAATTGCTTTTCTCCTCTTGAGCACAGTGAGAAAAAAATGTTCGCTAAACATCAGCCAGAATTAACAGTAGAAAGCACTACAATGCCCACTTCTATTAAGAAGCCAACAGTGACCACCTAAATCTCAAATCTATGTTCCACATGAAAATTAGAAAAACAACCAAGTCATGCTGTTTTATCTCTGCTGTTGCCAGTAATTCTACTCATCCTTCTGGAGTTTGCTACTGGGTTTACCTGAGCCACCTCTCTAGCAAAAGAAATTTATCTCTAGGCAGTCTCAACAGCAGAGCTGAGGTTGAACTGCTGAACAGCAGGACATAGAAAATAAGGATATAAGCATGGCTAATAAGGTCTCCCAAACTCCTTGAGTGATATTCATAAGACAAAACCTATTAGTTCATGTCTCTCCACAGGGTTAGGCTGTGACTGATCCTTGAAAAACCATGTAGAAAATAAATTTGCAAAAAGCTTAAATACAGGTCTCACACAGTGCAGTTTGCATTCAGACTGTATCCCCCGAGAGGATCCCAGTCTTAACGTTGGATCAGGGACAGGTTGAAGGAGTGACTGCTCCCTCCTGTGGACTGTGCACCATCCCTCCTTTCACACGAATATCATTATGCATGCTCACTAGCATGGTACAGAACAGAATCTGCTGACTATCACACAAAGAACACAGTCTGGTAAAACAGGAGAGCTCTGAATACACAGCGACACTATCAGGAGTAGTTGCTGCACTGCTTTAAGTTTTCTTAGCTCTTTTAGACAGCTCTTTCCTTGTCTCAGGCTTTGAGAAACACCTGTCTCCCAAAGCAGGCACTGGATCTGACACTGAGCTTGGCTCTGTTCTGAACACACACCACATCTCTACAGGGAGGGGATTCACCTCCCTGGGTCGGTGATGTGCCTGAACCCTCCCTTTTTGCTCCCTCTGGGGAAGTTGCAGTGTCACAGTCACTGCAGCACTTGACATTAGCAAACTACTTCTAATATCCTTTCCAGGCTGTCTCTTTCTCCACAGAACCCATTCATCTCAAATATTTGTATTCCAAGACAGCCAGATGGTTAGAGAGAGGCTCCTTGAAACCTCTGCTTCTCAGTGGTAGATTAGTACATTCTTCCTCGAAAAACTGGTCTGTGACTTTCCTGAACAGTGACTGTGATCTTTATTGACAGATAATGAGCATTTGACTACTTTCACACTGCTGAATCAATAAACACACACAGAATTTCAAGTAAGCTGAAATAAACTCATTTGGTTGTCTCTATAAAAGTTGCATTAAAACATTCATAACCTTGTTATATATCAGCTTTACATCTGTCATCTCTCTTATTTTCCCTTTCTTCAATCATTTCTTCTGCTCTTCTCCCAGTTCATCTTTCTTTTGTATTCTTTATTTTTATGCTATTCCCTTTTATTCCACTTGCCTTTTGATCTTGTTGCCAGAGGGCAAGAACTGATAGTGGTGGCACAGAGGAAGCATTCAAGTTTTGGAAAACAGAGAGGAGTGAAGAAATCTCTCACATACACAATGATAGATTCCATTCATATTCTGGAACACCAGAATGAACAAAATTACAAAAAAATTATTTTAAATTACAAAGAAATAAGAGTTTCCAGACTTGACTCATTTGGCACAAATGAAAATACCCTGCCTTCCAAGCAAGGAATGTAACTTTAGCAGTGCTGTTTTTGCAGGTCTGACAATGAAGTTGTTAGATAATAAAGGAGGATTATTATATTCTTTACAGAACTGCAATGTGTAAATAAATATTATTTCAAAAGGATAATAGAATGAATGTTAGTTGGTGATAAAACATCAATGAAAATAATGTAAGCTTCCATAGGGACTGTCTTCCATTCATACCATGTTGTGGACATATGGTCATCCTATCAAGTTCTGATACTGCGTAAGTCCGTGGGTCTGGCTAGATACACATGGCACTTAATAAGCAACTACTGTGAATAACATTTCTATTAACAGAACCACGATTCAGATGTTATCTACTTAGCCAGAAAATGCAGTTTCTTCATATTGACATTTGGAAAGTGGTAAAATGTTATGAAAAGTTATTCTTGTTCTATAGTGACCTGATGCAGCACCAAGCAAGCACAATGGCATCAATTAAGGTCTGCTGGACCAACCAGACTTCTTTAGTTCTTGGTTGTAGGACTTGAGAAGATGTGGTAGAGACTGAAGGGATCCTTTTGTGTTCAATAGCACAGCTTTTTGTCTCCTCAATTTACAGACTAGCCAGCACCTTTTAAACTTCTTTTACTCTCGTAAAAGCACAGAGGGAATGAACGTCATCTCCTATTTATTGCGAATATCTATTTTGCTATTAGGAGGAATAAATAGTAATACACTTCATAAATTCAAATCAATCTATATCTATACGTGTTCTGACAGAAGTAATAGACACAGAAGTAATGTTATCTCAGCAATCATTTCTGGAACACAGTTCCAGCACTGAATATTAACCCAAGCACAGAATATAGGTCTACATAGCACAGTGCAGAAAAAAATGGAATATAGCCCCAGTGGGATACCTTGCTGATTTAGTCATTTTGCTTTCATTACCCAGCCCATTTCTTTTTGTAAAGTACGAAATTGGGGTGCTTTATTTTGTGCAGCACTAAATAGAGAACTGGATCAGAACTTTCCAACATTCAAGTTGTGTATCTGATTATTTTGTATTTTGGTCCATCCTTTTTAAGAGAAGACAGAAGAAATTTTTTTTCTAAATAACTTGTGTACATGCTATACTGGTTAGCATCACACTGTTTTAAACTGAGAATTATACTGAATGCTGATGTGCTTCAAAAAGTTGAGGATCCAACGTCTTTATGTCACCAAATGAGTTTGACATTAACTGAACTTTAGTCCTAAGCAGAACCAGAAGTTACTTAATAGAGCTGTAACCTTGCTAAGCACATATACAATTCTTATTTTATGTCAAGAGGAACTTCATTTCCCCTAATAATTGATAGATAGTTATCAGTTTCTAAGTACTTATTGAATATTATTTTTATACTTTTCATTGAAATCCCATATGCTCATTTCCTCCCTTCAGCTGTGGCTTCCAAGATCCATTGTGAACTATTTTTGTTGTTGAAATATCATGAAAATTCACATTTTACATCGTGGGGCAACCCCCACTATTAGGTGTATTTAGAAATTAAGTCTCAAAGCCATATTTAAGGGCCTTAGCCACGTGCTCTTAACAAAGAACCAAATATTTTTTGTCATGGTTTCTGTTCCAAACTTGGTGTTGCTTATTTGCATGGCAGAGTCGCTGAAATCAAATTAAGAACTACAGAAATGCTGAAGACATTTTTATGAATACAAAATTACTTCATTAATAATGTCTGCTATGCTAAAAGCAGCAGGTCTAAAGAACTGTGACTAGGTTGTGTATGCACGTTTTTCCATGGCAATATTTGAGCTGTCATTTGTTTAAAGGAACTGATGTGATTTTTACTTTTTGGTTCCTGGGGAGTTGTAGATGGCTATAAGATGATATTTTTCTCATGCTGTTTTTTGAATAATTAGGAAGAAGATTCCCTCATTTCAGTGTATTCTCTGTCAACTTTGTACTTGTGCTCAAGTGAAATTCCTTTCTTTCAGAAAGTGCAACCTTGGTATCACACAGATCCAATCAGATTTGAGAGTAATACACTTGAGTATTCCTGCTCATTTTCAATACGACAAATCAAATTCACAAGATCAAATAAATCAATATTAAAAGACCGCTTCTCCTCACAGAATCTGCTAAAAACTTAGCTTTTGATTTGACTGCAGCACCTTTGGCCTAAAACTGAATTGCTTGCATTTTCAGACTTCTAACTTCAGACCTCTTTTCCCCCCAACCAAAACCCACATGGCACATACCCAAAGCCTAACTTTATTCTTCAAGTACTCTTTAAGTACTTCTCAGTTCTCACCTTCTTTAGGCAACTTACTCACTCACTAGGATTACAAGGAAAAGTGCATTTTGAAACTAGGTAAAAGACACTGCATAGAAAAAGAACCATTGGGCACTAGGTTGCTGTATAAACTGTCAGAAGCACAAGTTCACCAATTTTGCACACTCCACCCAAAGTGGCTTCGTAGTATATAATGGAAAAATGGCATCTGTATAGAACAAGGAGCACCTCCAGCATCATTCCCAGCTGACCCTGACCTTAGCTCATCACCTGTATTAATTCCATGAGCATTTCCTATGGGAAGTCCCCATTCCATTTGCTCGTTTGGCTGCCTTCAACAGCCAAGTAACACTCAATAAGGCCATAAAGTAAATATTGTTTATATTATGTTTCTAACATTCAGAAATATTAATATGCTTCTTTTTTTGTTTATTTTTCTTTGTGTTTTGTTGATCATGCACCAGGCTACAATTACCCATTAACAGGAATTATGACGACCTCTGGATCATATTTTCCAAATGCAGAGCAAAAGAAGAGTGTAGTTAGACTATTCCTAACTACCACTGACCATCACTTTTCCTTGCAGACCTGTTCAGGACCTCTTGTGAGTAAAGGAGAATGACTTTATAGTACCATAATAGGCACCACAGTGGGTGATCCGTACTAACAATTATGTGTTTGATTTAGCATGACTAAGGGCAGCTAGGGACAAGATTGATGCTGAAGTTAAATTACCCTTAAAACATAATCCCTGGTGAAGCCTGTGCAGAACAGGGCTGCACAGGGAGCTTGTGCACACAGGGTACTACAGGGGTGCCTACACAATCCGCATGTGACAACAGGAGAGCTCAAGAGTTGCCCTGCTGCACGAGAGCTGCAGTGACAGGACAGTACGGCCCCAAATCAGAACAGGATCCATTAACAAATCTTCACCACACACTACAGCTCATTTCAAACCCTTGTGAGCATGCAGGAAGTTTCACTCCTCTGGAAAATAGAAAGCATGTGCAATGTCTCCATTAAGGGCTTCTGGATAGCAAGTGATCATCATACTCTCTGGTTCTTTACTTCAATCTTCTTAATTTGTAAACTTAATTTACTTTAGAGTATTTTAGAGTGTAATGTCTCACTAGAATGATGTGTGATATTAAACCATATGTGGTATATAAATTGTATGGGTTATTGCCAATGACATTATAAAGGGTACATGGAGCATTTCACGGAATACTCTAATTTACAGTGTAATGGCTCTGTTGCAGCCTTGCAAACAGTGCTAATGAAAGGACACAGGGCACCACGACTGACAATGTCAGTCACTCAACTGCTTCAGTCACGTTAGTGGCATTATATCATCTCTACAACTCTCCCTACGTCTGTCCTGCAGTTAGTGCTGCTCAGAACAGTCATTTTAATGCCTCCTTTACTATTTGCTTGCAGAAACCAATTGTGATAAAGGTAAATTACCTAAGTTGTTTTGCGAAATGCCGGGAATTTTTATTTGTCCTCTTCTTTTGTAGGTTCTTCAAACCAAACTGTCTTGCTTGTCTTCTATACAGTTATTTACAGAGGAAAAAATTTCAGCCTGAACAAAGTAACACAATGCAATGATCCGAGTGTTACTTTTTGAACTCACAGCAGTGTATTCATAAAGGACTCATTTGAGTTGTGGTTTTTTATTACATGAAATAGCAAATTAAATTAAGAAGATTGAAAAAACATTCAGCAGAGTCAGATGAAAATGCTCATTAACTTATTTATGAGGAAAACTGAGATACTCCTCGCCTTTCCTACCCCAAAAGATACATAAGTGAATACTATTATATAATACTTAAGAATAAACCTCATCCCTTCAAAATTAGAATGTCACCTTTCAATAGAGAAATATGTCCCTACTATAACAGCAATTAGTACATAGATGATGTGGAATGGTGCACATATCAGTCATAGAGTGGCAGTCAATATAAGTATAAAAGTTTTATGCAATATTTAACAAATTCAACAAGCATGATTTCTTTAAAAAATAATTGGAACATATCAAAAACCAGAACAATAATGCCTGTTTAGTGTAGGTAAACACCCTTCATTCTAATTTTCCATTTACTTTCATTTCATATAATAGGCCTATTTTTTTTGCCAGGCAAATTCTTTGTCACTTTTTCCTTTGATTTTGATTGACATGTGCACAGTTAGAGTTACAGACATGTTAATTAATTTAGCAATTGAACAGTATGACTGAACAGTGTTCATTAAATGGAAGAATAAAATTCAATCACAATTAAACATGTTTAAACAAGTCAACTTTGTTTCAAGAGCATGGACTTATTCTAATAAATTGATTTGGATTTATAAGTGTACCATTATTCAAATAGTTTTAAAAGTAACACAGCTCAAAGGGAAATGCCATTTTCTACACCAACAGAGCATGTAATAGCTTGCCATTACAAGCAAAGTTTAACTCACACAGAAGTTGACTCTAGTTCCTTGCAAGCTTTGTTCTAGAAGGAACGGGTCACACTTCAGCATGATGCAGCATATTGACTGTTGCTACCCATTTTTGACCTTTCTTTTAGAGGCATAAAAGTCACCTTTTCTTTCCATGGTATGTTCCTTACTTTTAGTGACCTGCATTGACTGTAAATACTGAACTGCATTCATCTGAACACTTAAAACATCCACTCTAAAAGTCTAAAATGCACTTTGACAAGCGGTTCACAACACACACCAACATCAAAACTCTCTTTAGAATTCACTTAATACATTTTCATTTCACTATTACAGGAGGGGGAAATGCATTGAATCATGACTTATTTTATATCCCTGACACAGTAGGGATATAAAAATCCTGTATTATTTAAATGACTATTGCTGATTATAAGCATATTTGAAGTGAACTCTGTATAGATACTCTGGTGCCACTGTCCCATCAACAAATGCTTATGTCAGCCTCCCTGGAAGCTGAGTGCACACACGTCTCCTCATATAAACCTGTAGAAAACTGTTACTCCTGGGCTTCAATGAGCAGTTAGAAGCTTTAAAGAACAACTGCACTTCAGATTAATATTTAAATGAACTCTCTCTTCTAACAGCAATACACCATGTCCCCTTTTTAATCAGAACACTATTTGGAAAGATGTTCTTTGCAGTTCATTCTACCTCTGAAAATGCTGGGAATGGGATAACAGTACAGAGTGTGGTATGTAGCACTTTCTACATAGGAATAAATAGTATAACTTAAAGTTCATTTCTGTAGACCTTTATATTCGTATCAACACTTTCAGAGTTATTCTAAAATGTAACCAGTCACAGCTCCTATAAAAACTCATTTTAACGTCTTTCCTTACCTATCATTTGAAAGCTGTTTCTTCTTCTGTGCTCACACAGAAATTGTGGACATCCTACAGAGCCTTAATCTTTTGAGAAGCTATTCCACCCGTTTGGGTTTCTTCAGATGAATAAGCAGGAAAAGGTATTCCAGAAGAGCAATATTATTTACAACTATTTTAAGATACACCAGTGATGCCTGTCCCTTGCAATGGGTATCTGACTTGAGGTGTCTAAAAGTTAATATCTAATCAGAGATCTTCATCTTGGCTACCTCTGCAGTCAGTAGGTATTCACTTCTGGAGGCTGACCAATCTATAAGACATGTAACTAAAAATGTTGGTATAACTCAAGCATCCCCCACCAAATGCAGAAAACGACCATAATTATCAAAAAATTAGGACTCTAATATAAACCAGGTGAAGCAAATCTCATTGCTAACAGCAGCTAGGAAAGACCTCCATTACTATCACTTGCAATAAAGCTTGTTTTCTGCATGTAATTGTCAAATAAATTGCATTTGATTTAAATCTTTATGAAACTTGCACAGAATTAAAGTAAAGCTTGCTGAAACTCCTTAAACTTGCACGTATGTTTTCATAACTAGCATGGGCTACAAGCACAGTGCAGTTCCCCAGCTCAATGAATGCAGCAGTAATTCACACAACACTAACTCCGTTCCCCTCAGCTACTCCAGCCACACCTGAGGCTGCGCACCTGGAGCTGGGCAGAGCTCAGGTGCATCTGCCAGCTAATCAGGAAAGGGTCTTTATGTCCTGGCTGCTAAGACATTTCGAATCTCAACCCTGTCTCTAAATGTTCTCCTTACTTATTAGCAGTCTGCCATGTTTCTATGGCCCTGGCCAATATTTCTCATTCTCTTACGGCTGTTACACTTCCAGAGTGGCTTTTGCAGCTGCTCCCTCAGAAGCTGAGCTCACACCCTGTGTTAGTGACTCAAAAAGCTGCTGCCAGAGCCTCAAGTACCAAAAGCACCAACTATTTTAAGACAAAAAAAAAAAAAAAAAAAAAAAAAAAAAAAAAAAAAAAATCTGTGATCTGGGTGAGGCTGATAAAGCACTTTTTAGTGAAAAGAATCACAGTTTGAACAATTCAAGAAACAAGAATAAAATGCAGCAGGATGGTGTTAATAAGACACTACAAACAACAAACCTTACCAAACAAAGGAGACATATCCTTAAGACAAATATAAAGTATAAAACTGAATCAGTAACAGAAGGTTCTAGAAAACAAGTTAAAAGAGGACATTTCCCTTTGAGGCACCTTGCTTTTATTTCTCACATTTTTCCAGCTAATGGAGTGAGAAACCACTGTTATTTCTCATATATTATGACAACAATGAAACCTGAAAATGAACACAAACACTGCAACCAATTGATGGATATCTGTGCAATTACCAGTGCTACCTTACCACACAAGAAACAACTATTTTCGTTTCTCAGTTTTTCCTTGGTCACCAAAGCTGCTATCAGCTTTCTTGCACTCATTGTGCCCACCATTTTCCTGAAGAAATACACGTTCTAAACCCTTTTAATCCAAACAAAGCACCCGCATCATAATATTCCCCAAAGCAGATATTTTGTTATGTTTTGTGGAATTGTTGCCTACCTTCCTTGTTTCTCAGCAGCTCCCTGCAAGAACACCTCACGTGTGACCTTCCCGTGTGTGGAGCTCCTGCTCCCATCAGTCCCAGGTCTCCCGGGTGCCCGAGGTGCATCCCATTATGAGGTGTTCCTGCCCCAACTGGGGTGCCACAGGTGCATCCTGTTACTTGATGTTCCTGCCCCAGCTGGGAAGAACAACCTCTTCCCAGGCAGCTCAGCTCAAGCACAACAAAGAAATTTTGCAGAACTGTCTCACAGCAGTTTGAAGCTAAATATTTGGACAGTTAAACAACATACTTTGTTTCACTTCTCTCAAGAAAACCCAAAAAAATAGCCAATCTAAAAGCAATTGAGAAAATTACAAAGTTAGGCAGCCAGAAAAGTTTATAACACTTTTGGAACTGATATGGGACTTTTTACACCTAAGGATAAGTGAAAGATGCAAAACAAAGATGATGAGTATTCATTCAGAGTTTGCAGTAAAGCCCTACATTTTTGCTAACCAGGGAGGGAAAAAAAGCAAAATTGAAGTACTTCACCTATCCTGCTTCTGGCTTCTGAAGAAGACAGCTGAAGGGTAAGGTTGCTGATTAACACTAATGTATAAGGAAAAACAGCAGGGTACATCATAGTATTTGCTGGAGGCAGGAGTGTGGCTTTAATTGCTGAAAGCTGAGCATCAGTAATTGTGTTGTGTGCTCATGCCAAATCCTGAAGCTAAAGTTTTTGCTGTGCTGTCTTGGAGAGACATAATGCATCAGTCTTACTGCAAATGCTTTACAATGTAAACAGGCCCAGATGCACTAAAGCTGATAGAGCTCTGCAAAACTGCCACGAGCAGAGAATCCTTTTTGCTACAAGTTTGTTGGTTTTTTTTAATAAGTAGCATCTGCAAACTACTGAGATGCAAAGGTGCACAATACAGTATGCTCAAATGCAAATAATTATTTGAATGTTGGGATATGGTTCTTCACTTTTCCTTCTATTCTCATCATAGCTAATTTCTTTCTGTTTTTCTCTCCAGGAAGGAAACCTGGTTAGAAACTGGGCTTTTTAATCTTTCCCAGTAATTCTATCTTTTAACTGTCCTGATTGTTTTCATCCCTGGTTTTATTGCTGTGGTTTTCTGACTGTAGCAAACAAACTAAAGAATGCCTCAAGTTATTTGAATTTTATACTGGTACTATCAAACACATAAAGGCACGCTGGGAAACATTCCTGAAGCTTCTTTTTTTAAAGGTCTAAAACTTTTGTCATCTTGAAGAATTCATTAGCTGCCCAGAAATATACAAACCAATTATCTGCAGGGCTAGACATTGTGACTCAAATAGGATCTGTGTCAGGAACAAAGGGAAGCAGGTCAGCAATATGAAGGTTGCCTGATTGCAGTCAAATTTAAAAAGAGAGAGAGAGACATTTATATGCTTAAGCACTTTTCCCAAAGGTACTTGACTTCTGTGTACATATTAGCAAAGTCTTTAAAGACATTTAAATATTCACTAGAAAAACTACAGAAGTCATGCTTAACTGAAAGAAGAAAGGCTGAAATAAGAAATAAAAAGTCAATATGAAAGGGTTTTAATACACAGAATCTTCTTTTGAATATGGACTTTAGAAGACAATATATGATTTTAAATTCTGGTGTGAATCATATGTGTGACCCAGGCAGTAGTGCCTGGTTATGGACAAGGGGAGTATGGACTTTGGAAAAAAACCCTTATGTAATTGTCATATCAGATCCTGGTTAGACACAGAACATCTGACCCTTGAAAACAAAGGCAATGGGAAAATGAAGGAAGAGTCATGATCCAGTTGTTCAGAATAGCGTCTGTCTGGGATCTTCTGTGTGCTGTTAGTTGCTAAGTCTCAGTCAACATGTTAAATTTCAGCCAGTTCAAAAAGTTTTTCTTAGCCAACTACAAGACAAGACGGGTGTTTGAGGTAGATCAGCCCTCAGCTAGACTGCTCCAACTCTGTAAGAAAAAGAATAACAAACCTGAGCTAGGAAACACTGAAAATCTAAGGACAGGGAAGACCATCATACTGGAATTTTGAGAACGAAATTCTAGCTGGGGTAAAAATTAAACCCTATGTTCTGATGTGAACTTCACATTCGCATTTATCTCAAGGATGCAAAATGATGTTACAGAACTTAGTATTAACAACAATTTATTTCCAAAGAAGCATAAGGCACCTAAAACTCTGTGTAATTCAATGCAAGGAGGAAGAGGGCATTTAATTCCTTTAACATCTTCTGAAAAATCTTGTCTACACAGTGACACTGCAGTTTACAGATTGGGAATTGTGTCAGGGCTGAGCAACACAGACTAGTTCAAGGACAACCAATCTCTCTCTAAAGGGTGGAGGCTGCTTTAAATCAAAACAAGAGGCACTGGTTCTGCCTGTTGTATTTCAAAGAGTGCATGACTCAAAAGTAATATAAAAGTTGTCAGTGATCCATTATTTCTAAGAGCAAATAAGCAGTCGTAAGCAACAGATTACTTTTTCAATTTGACTTTAACAATGTTTTTCTGACCCAAGAAGACATCTAGGTTAAAAAAAAAAAAACCTTAAAGAAAACTTATCCATAACATGAGTATTGCAGTCTTGAAGCTTCACAAATTTTGCTTTACAAGTATTATGGCTGGGTAAGTAACCATCACCCCATCCTCACTGTTCAAGGTATAACTGAAGGAGGAAAGCTGAGGAATCATTTTCTTAGTTATTTTGTACAGTTCATTTATAGGCCTCTTTTTCACAAGAGTTCTCACAACAAATGACAATTACTTGGAGCAGTTGTGTAGTTAGGTACTGTAAGTGGTTGTATGAAAACCATCCATTTACTTAGTAACTGGAGAAAGCAGAAAGATTGATACAAAAGAAATAGAAACCACCAAAATGGAAATTGATTGATTATTTGTCCCTTGGGTAACTGAACTCTAAAGTTTTTAATTTGGAAGAATCACCCAAAAGAGCATACATTAAATTTGATTCTTGATCAACAATCCACTTTTAGTATAACATCTGTCCAATTCTAGAATCCCCCTGCCACTGAACACTTGTAAGTATGTCCATCAATGTGAAGGCCTTGCATGAATAAATGATTTGATTTTCAGTTGTGTTCCTCAACACACAATGAAAGGAAACAAACCTTTCAAAAGTATATGATACTTAATCTGAAAAATATTATCTCTGGTTATCACAATCAACTGAAATACATCAATGATAAGCAAACATAGGTCAGAAATCCAATCTAGGCACCCGCCCCTATATAATTAAATCACAGAATCACAGAATCACCTGGTTGGAAGAGACCTTCGAGATCACTGAGTCCAACCCATGCCCTGACACCACCTCAACTAAACCATGGCACTGAGTGCCATATCCAATCTTTTTTTAAACATATCCAGGCATGGTGACTCCACCACCTCCCCAGGCAGATGGTGCCCATTCCATTTTGAGAATCTAAATATGCAGCCCTTTTCCAGAAAGAAATTGAAGTACATGGATAGTTCCTCCTGGCTTGAAGGAAAACAGAACTCAGGAGAATTCGCATACTTAAACACTGTTAATTACCTTGAGGAAATAAGTGAAAAAGTCTGTGAATGCTGCCGGAAACCAGTCTATTCCTTTTGCTGTCTGAGGATAGACATAAAACTTTGACAACAGGCTTTCATACTAAGAAACATTGTTGCAATAATCATGGTACTGCACAAGGAATTTATTTTACAGTTGAGTAACTCCTTCAGAATATGTCAACTGCATGTCAATCGTTACAATTTTGACTGCACTCTAACACTTCTCAGGGTTTCTGATACCACTGATCACAAACAGTTCTGAAAATTCATCACTGACTGGCATAGAATAAAGTAACTCCATTCTGGTAGGAATAAGACATTTGTCATCTTTCCTTCATCTAAAGAAAAATAAAGTAAACCTCTCATCATCATCTTTTACTGCATCTGTCACTAAAAATTCCACTCCCATTTATTAATCTTTTCTAATCAAACTGAAAACAGGGTCTTCGATCATTCAGGGAGAAAATGCACAGAGAAATTTCCAGACATGCAGGACTCCTGCATCTAATGCAACAGTGAAATTCTGCTACAGTACAGAGAGAAAAACATTACACTATATTGATAGTAATAATGTCTGGTTTGGCTAGAAGTAAAAATTATATAGATGACTATTTGTGTAGCTTGAAGAAAAACCAAGAGGAAATGAGGAATCCAGACCAAAAAAAAAAAAGGCAACAAATTCTGTGAGCTGTATCAGCATACAAGATGTTCTGGCACAAATGAACATAAAATCTGGATTCTTTCAGAGCCAATTTTTGAGTGACTTAAAACAAGCATTTTTTAATTATTCGTTTTCCCCACTGCAAAAATCCTAACAGGTACAAATGAGGGACAAAGAAAATGGCAATTCATAAATGATGAGGTCTACAATGCTGACACCAAATATTTAAAAACTACTTAGTGCAGCAATCAATAATGGCACAGCTGCTGCAGGACCCATTGAGGAAAGGCTACAGAACTCATCAAGTTTCAGTAAGTGCCTGATTACTTCTTATGTATTTGGACATCCTTGTTCATCTGAATTTAATAACACATGATAGCATAAAGTCCTTTATAAAATCACTGTAATTAGTTCACATTTTAAAATGTGTCCCCCAAGCCTCCAGAAGGTTTTTCTGTTTCAGAGACAGAGGAAACTTAAAGCAGTAATTTTATTAACTATTTGCCTGTGTGGCAAATCAGTCTGCACTTAGAGGTATCAAACTGCAGACAAGAGCAGAAGGCATTTTGGTCCTGTTAGCAGCTGCCAACTTTGGAGTTTATAATTGGTTACCATCTGGGATACATTTTTTTTAAAAGCTACAGGTCAGTAATTTTACTTTGTGCATTTTAAAGAGATGACTGAGCATGCAAGAGAGGTGTAGACAGAAGGGGGCAAACAGAAAACAGAACAAATATATATACAAAGAAACTAATCAAAACAGAATGATACAGACTGTGAAAGATAAAATAAAAGCATGGTGAATAACTGATCAAAACATTGGTCACTTGAGATTTGAACTATGGGGATTAATGTGAATAATCTTCAAGGGGGAAAAGTGAGCATATCATAAAATATTGCCACATCTGGCAAAGAAAATTGAATCTACACTGTGTAAATCTGAACAGGAATAAATTGAAAATGAAAAGAAATATCCTAAACCAAAGAAATACAAAACAACTGGAACAGAAAAAGAAATTGCAGAAAGAAACAGTGCAAGTGGAGGAAGTAATAATGATAAATGGCAAGGTAAAAGACAGAAAACTCCCTGAGGAAATGGCTCAAGGGAGCAAGCTGTTCAGTTGTAAGAAAAGACAAATGTAATCCTGCAGAAGTTTAAAAGAAAGCTAAGAAGGTGAAGGTGAATAAGTTATTCTGTAGAGCATTTTCCATACCTCTTCTCCATTGTTAATTTAGTCAGAGACAGAAAAAAGTGAATTGCATTACATCACATCGTGTTTGGAATGTGATATGATTAGACAGTGTGAAAGCGCAAGATGAAGCCATTAAAAACACATAAATCAATGAAAAATATATATTGCTTTTGACAATCAGAGCCTGTGGAGCCAAACTCTGGGCACATAATGATGGGGCAACCTTTTGTGATCTTCAGCCATCTGACCCATCCCTTGCTGGGACAAGGTGTACCCTTCTCCTAGGCAAGATGTAAACTGCATTTCCAACAAAAGGCATCTGGTTGATAGCATAGGCTATTACATACAAACAGCTGTGATCACACTCTGAGGAGCTGGTGAAGATCAAAGCAAGATAAGCCTGTTGCAAGAAACTGAGCTTATTTGGCAAAGAGCTCCCCACACTTGGGTACAATGCCAGCTGAAGTTACAGTCTTCAAATACAGATAACCAATAGGCATGCTGATTTTTTTTTAATTAGTTTTTTTAAAAGGTTACTTTCAAAGATCAAAATCTTTTTTCTTCAGTCCTTTCTTGAAATTTAGACTATAGTGTCAGCAGAAAATCATGTTAAGAATTGGGTAGCAGAAATAGCAAATTTTTCATTCTCTGACATCCTGAAGTAACACATAACCTGTTTCATTGCTGTCATTTGGCATCCAGCCCTTTCATTTCCTAATGTAATCATTCACAATAGTTTTGTTCTCTTTCAAATGTTTAACTGACATTTTTATCATCTTGACACATTCAACAGTCTTTAAGCTCACTCTTAAGTGAAGAAACTTTAAGAGAAAAGTCATTTTCTAATTAGCAGAACTAAGTCTTGTCTTGAATATACACCAAACACTAAATGGAGAATATGAGCTAAGGTGTAGTGTCCAGAACCTCATGACTGGGGAAAACGGAACAAACTACTACTATTACTTAGCTAATTTAGACTTTTCTGCTTTCAAAATAAAAACGCTTAAAAATATGAGGTAGAGCTTGTATTGTTTGGTAACTGTGAAAAGAGATGTCTAACCTTTTGAAGCTGATTTTTCCACAAATCACTCCAAAGCTTAACATCCAAAAAAAGAAAATAAAAAATCTCTGTTTGATTTACCGTGGCTTAATAATTTTACCAAGTGATCCTTAGCACTAGAATAATTAGAAATGTTGAATACTTATCCTCTGTTTAACTGCTTCAGACCTTGATATTTTACAGAACTCTATCAGATCATGATACAAATGCTTATGTTTGAGCTTCATAATCCTTACTCCATCAGATAAGCCAATGCCATGATCATCAACACCAAACATTTCACAAAGAGAAGCACCTTGTCTAATCTACACAAGCCCTGCTGATGTGCAATTACATTACAATAACTTGTCTATGTCTCTTATCATTTACTAAAATACAAAATTGACCTTGGTCTGCGAGGCATTAACACCTTAAGATGTGCCTTCCGTCTTAAATTATGTTAAGATAAATTAGCAATAGAAATATCCACTTTTTTTTTTAAATCCTATCACTATTGATGTCCAGTTGTGATTCTCTTTTCCTAAAAGGAGGAGTTAATAGAGGGCTCTCACTGAAGTGTTTCCAACAGTTAAGGTATGAGCACATGGTAAGGTATGAATATACCTATAGGTTTTGTAGAATTTTTGGTGTTGAAAGGGTTTATATCTATAACATTCCCATTCAGTAAACATAGAACAAATGAGAAGACATAATTTGGTAGTATCTAAATATAAATATGTATTAAATGGTACACTATCACTGCTTTATTAAACAAAGCCTAAGATAAATACATAAGTACCTCTGATGGTGGTTTTGGTAAGTCACATTTAACTACTCTGAATAACAGAGAGAGTGAAGATGGTAGAAATAGCTCAAAGGACATTGTTTTCTTTTCCAAGTTTTGTTCTATGCTGTCCTATTTCATTTCATATTAATATTTTTGACAATGCTGCATCAAGTTTCCCCTTGGAATTGAGCTGATAGTGGCAGCTATGATTAAGGGTAACTTTGAGTTCCTGGAGGTCAAATCCAAGGCTGCTCTGACTTGAACACACAATTATTCCAGTGTTCCATGATCTGGAGGAACAAACAAGGGAGTACTTAAGGAGGAAGTGCAGCAGACATTTTAGCCCTTTCCTATTAGTGAATTTGTGCTTCACACAGGTACTAGACAGGCCAGGAGACTCATCTAAATTCCTGATATCTGACTGCTGGGGATTTTATAGGTCTCTATTGACCTATAAAATTCCTAGTTTCCATTTCTGAGAACACTTGAATGTCTAAGAGATTGCTGGACTTTTTATTAGAAAAAAAGAAATAATTTGATTTTTCAGAAATCTAGAAAATTTGAATGTGTGGAACTTTTGACGTTACATTTTTCCTGAGGTATGAAATAAATTTTCTTTTTTGTGCCTTTCAATTAATGCTAATGAACATCGCTTTCAAGGTGAGCAACACTCAGTGCTAATTATCTTGTGCACTGAAGGATCATGGAAGGGCGATACTTCATGGAGCTTTTGCAGTCTCAAGAATTTACCTCTCCTTTTCCATCTGTGTAGTCAAGAAAATATTCCCATGGCAAAACAATATGAGGGAAACTTCCATACACTTGTAGCCTCTTCCTGGCCATTCAGCAGGCTCTTGCTGAAAAGAGCCAGCCCCACATGAGCAGGTCAAAGAGGAAGAGCCTGTGTACAATCAGTGTTTCATGGCCTTCCCAAAGCCCAGCTGCACAAAAGGAGATCACATTGGTTTGGTGTTGATACATGATTTATGACAGACTCTCAAGATTAGCCATGTTGGGTCTAAACACTTTACAAATGTTTATGACCTCCCACAGCATGGAGGATATTGCACATTCCATAGCAAACACAGCCCTTTAGAAGAACAGATCAATATACAAATGCAATGGCAATAAAAATTATAAACCCATTTCAGGCAGTCTGATACACAACTAATGAAAAATAGTTCCAAACATAAAATCTAGTGAAGTTACACTGGCTTGGCCCTGCTATAATGGAGATGACCATACAGCCTGCTCTGCATCCAAGGTAGTCCTCAAGCTGGAAGCACAAGCTAAACACGGATCTAACCCTGAGGTGATCACATCAAGTCAGAGCTGCGCATCAGTGAAGGCACAGAGCAAAGCTGACAATAAAACATAAGTAAGGCTGAAAAGGTATGGATGGACAAATCATGCAAATATGCAAATTTAAGGTCCAACAAGGATCTTTTGTAAGTCAAGTGAAAAGTCTTAAAATGCAAAAAGGCTTGAACCAGAAGCCGTTATAAAAAGTTTCAGAATAGCATGAACATACTTCAACTTTTGACGCAAGTGATAACTCCAGCAGTGGCATTTTGTATGAATTGAAATATTTTCACCAATTTCTCTGGCACTGCAAATAGGGGAAAACTGCAGCATTCGAGTGCAAAAGTAATAAAACTATAAATCTCAATATATCTTAAAGTCACAGAGGCAGTCCCTCAGCAATTAAGAATAAGTTTTAAAGGGCTCTCAATTATGTAAAGAAAGTTACTGCACATTTTATTAGGAAGATGGTGGATATTTATTGAAGACAATATCACAAAGAATTCATAAGAAGTAGGAAAAGGGTCATAAATTGGAATGGCTAAAATATTTTAAAAATAAAAATATTGTTCTTTAACTTAATTTGGTGAATTTAGGTTTGAAGTCTGGATTTTTGCTCATTAGATAACAATGAGGATAAATGCTAAACAATGTTTGTTCTTACAGAGAAGAAAAGAAATTACAGCAGAGGGAATAACACAGTTAACTGTGTTCAACTGTCATTGAATGTAGATCTGCAAACTGTTCACAGTTCCTGAGACAGGCACTGATCTTTGGGTCCTGTCCTAATATTGCTCACTATTCTTGATGTGATGAAGGCAGAACATGATATAAAATAGCTGTGGGCCTGGAGCAGCACTTTGCAGTCTGGCAACAATTCTCTTAATCGTTATTACCAGCACTGATAAACCCTGATATCAAATGTATTCCCTCCCACACCTGTGCAGGGATGTAAAAGATGGCTTCACCACTTTTCCCATCTATCTTCTCTTCCCATTAAAAAGGATAACACAAAAAAACCTTAGGAACTGGCCATTACTTTCACAAATATTCTTGCATCTCAAAGTGATTCAAAAAGTTTCTCATGATACTAATTTTAAGTCACTCATTGCTTTAAAATTGTCCACTCACAGAATTCTGTAACTGTCCTACCTGTGTAACTTAACACACATAAGAAGAAATTACACCTCTTTAAAAGACCATATTGTTCTGGAATCATTTTTCTATTACTGACATATACATATCTAAGTTAACTTTCTATGAACACAGCATTGACTAAATAAATTTTAATTCAAAACAAAAAATAAACAATCATTCAAACACTAAATGTGATACTAATTCTCATTAATTCAAGTGTGTCATTCTAGTCTGAATGTCCCAATTCTTCTTATCATTGATTAACATGTACTAACATATGAAAAATATCATACAAAGGAAGAGTAGAAATAAGGCACCCAGTAAGGCTAAAAGCATACAGATGGACTGTGGCTCCTGTGGGCACTCTATCCCACCTTCTATCTCTCAATTCAGGATGTGCATCATTTTAGAAAGAAGGTAATTAAATTTTCAAATCTGAAATTCCAAAATTTAAAGGCCTAAAGAAGAAAAGACATTCCAAAGGGGTGAAAAACTATCACCACAAAAGGTTGTGTCCAGCTGATAACGCAGCTCTTGAGTAACTGATGATAACACATAGCATGAAAAAACTACCTGCACATGGTACCACCTGACAGCTGGAACACCTCTAGGAAGAAAATATTCATAAATACTGACTCATTATCTGGTTGAGATGATTATGTAAAAGAACCAATATAAAAGATAGTAATTAATTTCATTTTTTCCTCTTATAGATTAAAACCCTCAAAATTTAGCCTACTGTCATGGTGAACTACATTAGACCTGTTGGAATCTTTCTGGAGGTCAACAGTCTAGGAATCTCTAATTAGCACAAACTGAAGCAGTCATGACTTTGGGTAAAAATCATCACCCCAAAAACTGTTTCTTTCAAAATTTCTACGGGAGAACTTGTGTGAATGAAGCATGGCTTCAGACAGAAAGAGGAATGCCTAACTGAGAGTTATTACTGGTGTGCAAAAAAACGAATTCTTGTTGGATGTCAGATGGAATTGCTAATCACTTCCACTTTTTTCAGGCACAGAGCTGGGAGGGGAAGGATGGCTACATCCAAAAGTAGGAGAGAGCTTTCTGAGGAAGGTAATGGGTAACTTTACCCAGAGAGCCTTGTAACTAAGGATCAGCCTGCAGGAGGAGTGACTCAGAACTTCCTTTCCACTCTGTCCCAAAGCAGCACCATCACTGCCAGCTGGTGCCCGGCTGCACCGCCAGGCACTGCCACTGCCACGGCTCCACTGGACCAGAATTGGGCAATCTGTCACAAAGTCTGGAAGAACTTGTCAGAAAGGTTAACATAAGCATCCAATTTTTCAACTTCAGAAGAGGTTTTAAAGGTTGAAGAAAAGGTGACCAGACTTACCATTTTTTCCCTTTAAAATGGAGAATTATGGGACCTGGATGGCAGCGGTGCTGCATTGGTCATTGACAGGTGATGGATGGTGCCTACTTATTAGAGCAGGTTTAAGGCTGGCTGTAGAGTTTATTGAATACCAGTCATGAAAATAAATTATTCAATGAACTGTAGAAAAATTCATCAATCATTTATATGATTAATATTTTTGCAGATATTTTCCAGCTGTACTGGATATGGTGTCATTCATCTGTAGGTCAGCAGTATGAATCCAAACCAGGCTGCCTGTGTCAGAAAATGGTTAATGCTGGATAACCCTGGGAAAATATTTAAGCACAATCCTGAATAAAACATAAAAGTGGTAAAAAACTTGAATACTGGGAAATTCTAACCAGTTCTTATGCCTGCCTTTTGACAAATGTCTGTTTTACCCAAAATCATTGTCAATTAATTAAATTCTGATAACAAAATATGTTTGAGGGGAAACTAACCAAATATTTTTAGTACATTAATTTCAAAATGCTTTCAAGGTCTGAAGCATTTCCAAAATTCTTTCAGAAATTTGTACAAATACTTAAATTTTTAATTTTAAAATATTGGGCAAGGTTTATTCTTTATAGGTACCTTACAGTTTGCTATTTGAGTATTCAAAATCAGTGGTACTTGAAAACCACCACTTTTATACCATAGGAAAAAAATTACTGTATTAAAGTCTGGTTTACATTTGAATTACAGTATTAACTGAAAAGAGCCAGGAAAAAAAGTCCTCTCTATCAATCAGAGAGCCAAAAGCATTCCACAGTCCTGACTGAAGCATGTGTACAAGTCTGAGTACATGTAAGTCACACTGAAGTTCATGGAACTTTCATATTTAAATGCTTTCCCGAAGTCACAGAAAGAAATATCTACACAATATTCTCTTGTCATTCAAATTGTTTACTTAGGACTGGAAGCCCAAGATAACCAAATCATCTAAAAGCTTCACTAATTTTTATTTTAGACCCAAATCCTTGTTAATTTCTGAACTTTCATTCAAATGGTCTCCTAAACCTGCCGATTTCTTCAAATCTATGTATTTATGTATACGTAAACAATACAGGTGTAACTACAAATGGTTGTATATGTGTATTTACATGAGGAGTCTCAGGTGCCCACACAAACCTAGATGTTTTTACTGTGGCCAGTACCCAGTGACACATAAACTGAGAATTTCTGTGATTATATCACCCATTAGTTTTCATTGAAAGGCATTTAACAGGCTGTGCACTGACTGTTCTCTTACTTTTTAAATCATGTGAAAAACATGGATGCTTTTCCTTCCTATATTCAAGGTGGATGGCCAAGTTTGTAGAGTATGCTTTGTAAGTGCAACACATCCAGCCATATCAGCCTTTCTGTACACATGGTGGTCAGGCACATGCTGATTTCTCGAGCAGAAATTAGAGAATCCTGGATTAGGGAACCCTCCTGGGCTCCTCCTGTGAGGATACAGTTCTGTAGGGCCCTTGTTCTGGCACCAGAGCTTCTCCATCCTCTAACTACTGGCTTGGGGAGTCCTGTTCATGGCTGTTCACTCTCAGGCAGTGATTCTTGGACTGCTTCATGCAAGGTGAAATAGGCATGATGGCTGGGAATAGACTGTCTATCTCCTCCACACATCCTTGGTTGTTGTTTTAAGCATCAAGCTACTGATGATTATCTTAACTGCAAATAGTTGGCAAGTTGAAAGTGAGAGGATCAATCTGTAGCCAAAAGGGTTGGGCACTATCCACAGCAATGAACCTCACTGCAGACCAAATCCTCTCCTGCTTCATTCAGCCCCACTGCAGGGTATTAATTACCTGGCTTGGGATGCCAACCCCTGCACCTAGAAACAGCTTAGGTGTCCACATGCACTTGGTATGCATTTTATAGCAGAGCTTTATTTTAAAGCAAATACCAGGCAAAAAACCTGGGCTTTTTTTCCCTCCTCTTCTGCTTCCTTGTCTCTCAATCCCCATAGCAGACTGCTCATGCAAAGCCTTAGAACTGCTGCTCAGTTTATTCAGAAGAGACCCTGAATTGTGACTCACCATACCTTCAATAGTATTTTTTTTCAGCTGCTTACACTCCAGGTTAGTTCATAGCACCAACTGTGCTCCCAACTAAATGCCACCAGCCTTCTCCAACAGCTGTGCAAGATCCACCTCCAAGTGTCAAATAAATCCTAGGCAGTCCGTGAGTTCCCCAAACACTCAGAACCAAACGGTGCCCTTGTGACACCTCAAGCCTGAACATTTCCTTTCTCACATTTGTGTGGGGCTTGGCTAGTTAGGTATGAACACTGACATGCATGCAGGAGAATGCCATTCTCAGGATAAGCCAAATAATTCACCCAGCATTCCCAGCAACTTCAGAACTGCAAGGAAAATCAGACTTAGGGTCCCATATGCAGAATGAAATAAAAGAATTGAATAAGTCCTTCTGTAAGGCACTTACATCACGGGGTGAGACATAATTTAGTCATAGACAACTGTAAAATGTTCATACCACAAATACCAAACCTAATAAATTAGATTACAACATTTACTTTTATATGACTAGGACCTTTTATTTAATTGTCTCTTCAGTTCATGAGAAACACCATGCAGGTTTAAAAGTGAGGACGAGATTGTGAGAATGTATTTATCATATAGACTTATGAGTCAGAATCCAGAATGTTCTGGTTCTTAGATCAGTGCTTACTCTGATAGGTAACAATGAGAAAAATCCTGGTTCTTTTCAAAAAGTTAACAGTTTTTACTACTGATTTTCATTCAGCCAGAATTCCGCCTTTACCTCTTAGGACCAAGATTTTCCAGTTTTACCTCTAAAAGGGATCTCCACCTTTGTAAAGACAAAGTCCCCTGTGCCGTGTTCACTCTTACTTCTTGGTCAGTGCCTTCTCCCAGAAAAAATCTCAAAGTATTAATGGTAACTTGCCTTGAAAACAATTAGTTTTCCCTCTCCCTTTCCATAGCTTCTGAGTTCAATGAATTCCTTCCCTCTTTGTTTGCACTTACTTTACATAGTTCATTTATGTAAAAAATTATTTCTCTCATAATCTTCTAAATGCAGATGAACTCTCTAACTGTGGGCACTCTTACTGTGTATGAAATTTACATTTCATATGTAAATGTTTGCTCATCCTCCCTTTCAAACAAGTTCAGTTTAGATATTCCCGAATGATTGCTTTTGAAAGAATTACCTCCAGGTATTTTCCTTCTTACACCGCCATCAACTGCAGTTTTCACAGTTTTAAGTAAACAAGGGGAATTAACATCTGTACTGAATTTCTCATTTGGATCATGATTATAATTGTGCTAGAAGTTTAACATTGTCTCAGTTGGCTAAAAGATGTTGTAAAGAAAATTAAGTTTCTTTATGGGTCTTGATTAAGCCTTTTTACTTATTCTAAATGGCTCTTCACCTATCAAGGTTTAAAGGAATTTATATTTTAAAAAAAAGTTAGAAGAAAGAAAAGAAAGTCATTACATTTCATCTTTTGCTTGTTAGCGTTATTTCAAACATTTTCCAGGCCTGCTTTTGAGGGCACTTGGCACAAATTGGATCAGTACTGCACCATCACAGGGAACAGTGTGGCAGAGGGAAGGACAGTCTGAGTTACCTTTAATTTCACTGAGATGTGTTCCTCCACCCAAGGCCTCCCAATGCTGCTGTGCCCTGTGTTGTTGCAGGATTGTCAACAGATGAATAATTTCTATAAAGACTTTTTTTTACCAGTCCCTTTCTCAGAAAAGCTGAGAATTTCCACAACAAATAGAAGAGCATTTCAGGACAAACAGAGTAGCTTCAGGGAATAGAAGAGGATGACAGAATATATTGCTATTTAAAGAATGATCATCAAATACCACAGGGGACCATATAAAATCCCAGAAAAGTGGCTGAATTCCCAAGTGAGCCAAGCTGTGAGAGGACGTATAGTTCCTCTTCACAGTGAACACTGCAGAAAAGACCAAAACCCTTTCAATTCATAACAGGTAAGTTTTAATACATGACTCATGAAAATACTCACTTTTTAAGCAGTGAAAACTGAAAGCATGCAGAGAAGAGAGAACTCTGAATAGGGAGATTTATCATTTCAGGGCTAAAAATGGAAAGGAAAGGTGTCCAGAGGAGTATGTGCTTTAATTAGTATAATTCTCTATTACTAGGCTTCTGCCAGTACCAGAATACAGCCTTTAAAAATGGAGAGAAGAGAAAAAACATACTGAGAAGGGAAAAATCTCCACCACTGGGGAAAGGGACAGCTTTTAGAAGTGACATTAGTGATGTCAGATTGTCTTTGCTCAATCCACTCCTGCAAATTATTCCTCAGCAGCCTGAGCAAGACTTTTACAAACTGGCTTATTTTGGTGCATAAGGGCATAAATAAATACTATGAAATTGCCACATAAACACTTTCTAAAGATAGGCATCTTATGAAAGAGCTCTTCTGAAGCCAGAATACATGAATAAAATCTTTTCACATGCAATAAATACTGTCTTCCTGCTGAAAAATCCCCTCCAGGTCAATTTGAGAATTATTTAATCAATGTTATCCAAATAAATAATGCAAGAATAAACCTATTGAAAAATTAAACTTTCTGCACACCAGTTAAAGTATAAACTAATTACTGTGACTAACTAAAGTATAAACTAAATAGTGACATAACAATTATTTGTGATTAGTTTGGTTAAAAGAATAAACTTGCTAAATGAATGTGTGATTTGCACCAAATCAACTATGACTTACTAAAGTAATAGGTTTGCCCTTCCAGCATCACATATAATACTGAAGAGTGTTCAACCTATCATATTTTCCCACACTGTTCATGAGCTTGCTAATCAGAAGCAATTGATAATATGAAATATTTAATTGTGTAACATTTCATTAATCTCTGTTCATGAAATGTTAATAGCAAAGTTTGGCTAATATAATATGGAGCTCTTGGTAAATGTAGCACTTTGTTTCTTGATGCATTTTGCTGCTGCATATTTTGTGATGGTCATGGAATAACAGAACCAAAAAGACAACACCATGAGGATTAAATGCACTATTACTAGCACCAGAATAATAAAATGCAGACTACATTCTGAAAAACAGTTAAAGGAATATAATTTTTCTCATGGCTCTCCAAGGACCTGGAGGACAAAATGATTAACTTTCTGCAACAAACTGCCCAACATTAACTTTAGTTTAATGACATGATATGCAATTTTCAAGGAGTACACTGGGCTAATCTTCCTGGATGACTAAATCTTCAATTAACACAGCAACACTGGGCTGTGTGTGGGATGACTGTGAATTACAGTGCAGGTATAACAAAACCACCAAGGTGTATCAAAAGAAAACTTCTGAGTTTCTGTTTAAATGGGCTCTAAGAGACTCCTCTGTTCCTCTGGATGCTGCACTTCCTCCTCTCATATTCTCACTTTGTTCTTTAAAACCAAGCAGCTTTCACCATCTTTGCCACTCCTTCTTGGAAGATATTTAAAACTCCCATCCAGCCTTCAGAACTCCTCTATTCACTTTAAAAAGAACCCACTAGAGCTGATAATTCTGAAGGAGTTATGGCTACAACCTTGGCTGTGAAACTCTACCACTGCTTTTCTTCTGCCCTCAGGAGCACAGTTAGGGTTAATGGAGAGCAGAAGTTCTTCTACAGATCCTGCCAATCTCCAGTTATTATCTGTATTTGGTAATATCCAACTATTCTGGTCACCCAGAGGTAAAAGCCAGAAGAGTCTGTTAAACAACTTGAGCCGAAAGGATGAATCTCAGTCAGAATCAGGACATGGGTGGGATTATTAACAAAAAGAGGTAGACTTGTCCAAAACAATACTTACCTGTGGAAACACACTCTATTCCTTGCAGTCACAAGAAAATAAAGAAAAAACCCACATGCTTTGTACTACTCATGAGCAGAGAGTGCAGGCACCTACAGGGCTGCTGCTTTTTACACATGTAACAAACCCAGTGATCTAAACATGTGCCAGAATAACCACAAGGACCCAGGCTAACTGGGCAAATCTTTTTTTACTCAGTAGACCTTACCACCACTCCGTAGCCTACCGTAGGTCTAAAAGTGCAAGTCTTCCCTGTTCACAGAAGATGACTGCATCATTAATTGGAATACTCAGTAGTAGGTTTAGGTTTTAAACAACTAGCCAACTTTAACTGTTTAGATTGAAACTTGTTTTATAATGTCAAAACTAACACAAAAAACCCTTTCATATCACAACTCCTCTACTCCCAGAAGAAAGGATAAATACAGCCTGCCTGCAAAAACTGTGATGAGACAACACCAACAGTTTGCAATGTGAAGTTAAGGTCAATTGCTTTAACATCCTTAGCTACCCTGAGAAGGCAACTGCTTGGTCTACTATACTGGCTCTTATTTCAGTTTCAAGGAAAGAATTCTTAAACTGTTTAACATAAATTGAAATTCTTGACACCTTGTTGAATAAGTCTCAAAGCCCCAGGGATTCAGCTATACACTCTGCCTGGAGAAGTGTCCAGGGGCTATCCAGCTAATATGCTTTTACCCTTAAAAGGCTACCTATTTTACAAATGAAAAAAACCTATAGATTTATGACAGCATGTTACAAGTTATGGGGTTTTTTTTCAGCTTCAGCAAGGCTCATGCAAGCACTCCTAACAGATTTAACAGTAAGCCATCCACTGGCACTTGAAGCTATAATGTTTCTATGCAGTGTCAGCTCCCTTGGCAAAGCCGCAGACTTCAGTGTTCAGGACTAGGCTTGATAAGAAAGTTAATGAGACTGTGCAAATCACATCACAGAAGGTCACTTAGACCGTGTTCTCACAGAGGCTGTTTCGGTGATGTAGAAAAGCCATAGAGGGGGAGGACAGCCTAGAAACAAGTGTCTGTGGCATTTGTTAGAGGGAAGGGCTGGGCTTGCACCACAAAAGAAGGTTAAGTACCACACTGAAGAACTGTCACCAGCCAGGGCTCAGACCACCAGGGTGGCTTCATGTGAGACTTGAAGTGAAGCGTGCCAAAGTAGTGCTTTATCTCCTTCAAGCAGTAGCATTCCCACCAGCATCATTCTATCTATAATTTAAGGAAAAACCTACCAAAGTACAAGAACATTAAACTCCCCTTCAGAAATCAGTACACACAGTATGGTAACACAGTCATTAAATAGAAATATTTTTTAAAATAAATCCCCTCAAAAAGCAAGATCCAACTCATAGTACAACTCTTTCACCCTTTGAAAGCTCCTCTCACCATTATCCCTGTGTTAAAAATGCATGTAAAAACATAAATCTGAAGTAGCTACAATATTGCCACTATACTCCCTCTTTTCACAAGAGAGTGAATGCCATGAAAAAGTGTTTAAAGTTGCCAGCAAACTAGAAGAAAAAAAACAATCAAAAGTTTTGTTAATTGTGTCCTCATTTCAGCTCAGCTGCAGCCCGTGCAGATAAGTAGATGTAGAGCCTCACTAATTTAAGTGCAGCTGCTGCTGTGCTTAAGCTCACCTGTGCACACAGAGTTTTTCTGCATGGGAGAAGATGGGAGCAACAAGCTGAAAATTAAATTGTTCCGTCTGCTGGAAAAATTTTGCTTTAAAGGTTTAATGTAAGGACTCCCATATACAATATCTTACTGTTTTGGGGGTTTGTTGGCTTTTTATAAGGGTTAGGTTTTTTCTTTTGTCTTTTAGGATTCTGTGTGGGGGTAATTCTGGTTGTGTTTTTAAGGACGGGCGTTTTGGATTTTTTGCTTCCCCTCCCCCAATGATTCATTAAGAATGTATGCCTGTCAGTGTATTTATGAACTCAAGTCTTTCGATTTTACAAATAAAGATGTCCCTCAGCACAACTGTGACCTATATTGTCTGACAATTTCACATCTATTCTAGATATTTATATGCACCTTATTGATGAGGTTTCTGCCTTCAGTCACAGGTACATTTGCTACCCTCACACAGAAGTATCCTTTCTCTTTAAAAGCAGGAGCTGTAACCACAGACACCTAACCAATATTGACACAGAAAGTCTGGCAGAGCTAAGAACAGATCTCAAGTGTCCTGTGTACAATTCCCAATTAAATATATTCCTTATTATCTTTATTAGAAACATGAACATGTATATCAATTATTAACAGTATAATTTTCACCCTTGAAAGATAGTCCGTGAGGCGCAACTGGTTTTCTCCAGCCCACATAATTCTCAAGTATCTTGTCTTTCCATGACAAATCCACGTGCGAAAGGAAGCAGGGAAAGCACAGTGTGGGAGACTGGCAGGGAAGAGCTATGGTCCCATGCTGACAACTGCATCTCATGGAAGCAAACAAACAAAAAAAGCATAAGAGTTGCAAATGTTTGCTGAACCATCACCTGGTGCACCAAATCTGTAATTAGTGTTGATAGGTTTTTGGGATGATGCCCCAACTCATATATTACTCCAGTCACTTCTCTTTACCACTTTGAAAATGTTGCCAAATTATTACCCAGTAACTGGTAATTGCTCTGTATTTGTCTCGTCACCATAAACACTTGTGACAAGAGACCTTGAGCTGCGTTAATACCCTGACAAAACACACGCTCCCTTCCACAGCCCTAATCGGTCATCTCCCTCGCATAAATATCCAACCCCTCCTGTCAGCATCAGCAAAAACGCCAAAGAAACTGAAATACTGGATGCAATGACTGCATGAAAAACAGAGCACAGTAGTTGTGCTTCTCAGCACTTTCACTAGTTCCACAGAATCCCTCACATATTCCTTTGGCCACGTTGCCATAGACCCAATGATGTCCCTAAATACAGCTTTCCATCTTAAATTTAAGTAACAGCTATAGTTCTGCTCTTTCTCCCTAAGCATCTGACCAATTCACACTTTTCCCTCCTGAGTTTGTCTGTTTGGGATTTTTGGTCATACTGAAATGTTTGCTCCACATTTTCCTCAGAAAAAGGTAGAATTATGGATTCCACCAAAGTGGTCTGTCCTACTACTTTTAACAAACCACGACTGTGACTAATTGCATTAAAGACAATGATGATTAACATCCAAGAAGGGCCATCACAGGCTAAAATGGTTTCCAGCTTAACCATACACAGGAATCCACTTTGTATTATTTTATTGTTCCTTAAAAAAGTGCTGAAAACAATCTGAAGGAATTTGTTGATCTCGTTTTTAATATCTAAGCGCTGATATTCCTACCAATACTTTCTCAAAAGCTGATTTCTAGTATGCTATAAAAGATGAGGAAAATCAACCGGTTGTACACTAAATTATGCTTTGCTAGAGGCTAAGAGAAATCCTTTTCCTTACCTGTACTATCCTGAGAACACTGAATTGAAACAGGAAATCCAGGATAAGAGTGTTGCATATGCTGAGCTGAGGTTTTTCAGGTATCCAACACCCTCTGCTCAGACTGACAGGATATGTATCCATGATTTATAGTACTTTATTCTTCCTAGAAAGTGGGTTCCAATTAATCTTAAAACATTACCCCTGGTATTTAAGAGCCTGAAGCACCTATGTTGTTGTGCCAACACTTCAAGGGCTTCTCCTCCAAACTAGGGAAGTTGGTGTTCCACAGGGAAACGCTATGGATTCTGTTAGAGCACAGCCTGTTTGAGGAGCTGGCTGACCTCACCATTTCCTTCTGAGGGAACAGTAAGAGCCCACCAGAGCAGGGTATGTTCCCTGAAGGAGCTGTGGCCGGAGAGATGCCCTGTTGGAGCAGGTTTGTCCTGAAGGAAGGGCAGTCTGTGGTCAGGCCCCATGCTGGAGCAGGGCAGAGGTGTGAGGATGAGGTGTTACGGGCTGGCAACAGTCCCCATTCCCCATCCCCATGTGCTGCTTCGGGCAGGGGTGAAGGGGACAAATGTACAGGAATCTGGAATGAAGGAGAAATGGAGCCTTGGGGAAAGTGAGCAGGGAATAAGTTACATTTCATTTCCCCAAGGTCATAAAAGAGCTGGGATTAGAAGGGACCCTTATAGGTCATCTAATCCAACCTGTTCTGTAAATGTGAAAGCAGAATTTACCTGAAGAGTAGACCTGTTTGTTTATAATAATTTCACTACTTATAACACTCTTAATACTTTCACTTATGTATTTAAGTAGTTAAAATTTAATACTTCAAATAAATAAATAGCAATACATTAATCAAAGAAGTTGAATAATGTTACCTACTACTCTGCTGTTGAAATCCACACATACACTATTTTTTGAGTGAATAATTATGCAAATAGCCAAGCAATCAACCAAACAGTGTCTGTCCCATGGGAGGAGGTCTCCTCTCAACAGGCAGTGAAAAAGAAATCTGGATCATTAGAGGCCCTCTTGCCAGCCACCTCATTAACATTGAAGTGAAGGATGAATGTCATGAAAAGAATGGAATTAGCACTAAAAATATGATATACAAAAATCTCCATAGATAGCACATATTTTTCTATTTTTCCGCATTTAAAAAATAGCTAAAATGAGCATTTGACACATAATTTGATATATAGTCACTACTGATTTTTGTCCAAAGGGATATTCTTCATTAGTTTCTTACATATAATCTAATCCACACTAATTTTGGAACAGTTCATAAACTCCTAGAATATGGACAACACCAGTGTTCATAAACACACGTGCCAGCTAAAGAGAATTATAAAGATAGGTGAAACAAGAAAATACCTTGAAAAGACAAGAGGAGATTTGAAGACATATGACTATATGTATATAGAAAGAAGTTGTAAAACATTGCTTTTGTGTTGAGGACTCTGGTATTATTAAAATAAATAAATAAACATTTAGTCATGTGCATGTGTATGTTAATACTTCTGTGAAAGGGCTGTAGAATAACATGAGTTTTCTACCAACAACTTCTTTGAAGTTACTTACATTTCACAATACATTATAAAAGTCATATAATGACACAATAAAAGTTATACCATTCCCTTTCCTGAAATCATCTTGTTTAAAGAGAACTCAGCTGGCTCTTTGTCATGTGTAGATATACCCTTGGGGGATTTCCAGCTACCAGAGAGATAAAGGTTTAAAGACATCCTGAAATTTTTACTGACAACATTCTTGATTCCAGTTCCATCCTTGCCTTAGCTGTCCTCAAGTTATCAGCTAGGAGCCAGCGACCTGATCTCACTTTTTCCTCGCTCCAGTTACAACATCCTAGAGAAGGGAAATGAAATATTTCACCCTGGTGAGATGACAAGGCACATGGCAAGAATTTGGTAATATTTTGCAGACTGTCCTGGTAGTTCTCCTTCACAAGACGCTCATCTGCCCCTGTCTCTCTTGTGAGCTGGTGCTCATCTCAGCTGCATGTCTACTGTTGTTTCCTGGTGAGATCACTTAATATTTTAGTCCAAATACCAGAAGCAATCGAATTAAACCAGGCACTAATCATCAGATGAATTTAATATTCAATCAGGAAACTGTATAAGCATTAGTAATAGTCCTTAGTTCTCTCTCACATGCTAAAATTGAAATTAACTACCACCCCTGGTTCTTGGGAAAAGGTACTGGAAAAAGCTGCCTTTCATAACCAGTGTTATCTATAGTAAATTTGGAAAATTGTGCTGAAAAAATGATAAAATATTAGGGAATTTTAGTCATTATCACAGAGGGGGAGGGACATACGGCATTTTATTTCTTGAGTATATTTTTATTTTAACACATTTTCAGAAATCCATGGCTTTTGATACAGCACAATTAACATGTATTCAAGATGTTCTCATTATAAAATGAAATTCAATTAAGAAGTAATAAACTTCTACCCAACAGGAATGTAGTAAAGAAAATATCAGAGCATTTTCAAGGCAACATTGATTTAGCAATTCATCTTTGTCAAACTTATTTCATGATCAACAGTAAAACAGCATTGTTACCCCTTCCTCTGCAGATCTCCATATTGAACTAAAGTTCCAGGCATTTTGAAAACAATCTACCTGCCACAGAGACACCTGGTTGAAACTTTCCTATGCTGAGCTCACTGGGCTAGACCTGCAAAGGTGGTGAAGCACAAAGGGCCAGGAAATTGCTTCTTTATCAAAATTTGCACACACAAGGTTCAGCAATGCCGTTCCAGAATAGCTCATTTTTCCACACACTCTTTCTCAGAAATGGGTTCAGCTCCTGCAGCATTATCCAAAGAGTAGCACAGAAAATGTAACCGTGGTTGCAATGCCCAGGGTGGATGAGAGTCCATAACCTCAGGCAGCTGAGCTTTGTGCTGCCGAGGGAAAATGAGTTCCCTTGGCACCCATCCCAGATGGAAACAGCCAGGGTGTCACCAACAGGAGTGTTTTACTTTATAAATAATACCTCCATCAAACAATTGCTCTGCCCATCAAACCATTTATCTAATCAGGACATATTTGACTGTAATCAACCCTGATACATCATTTCAAAGCTAAGATTTAACAGAAAATATCCTCAGTCCAATAGGGGATTATGTGATAAGGAGATAGAGCAGGCCAAATGGACTGAACAGTAACCCAGGAGAGGTTTCACAGCGCGTTAACCCAGCAAGTCACTCTCTTACCAACCACAACACCAACTGCATAAGATGTGCCACACACCAAACTCCTTTCAATTTGCCACATCCTTTGTGCCAAGTTTGTTTCTTCGTTCTTGTGAAAAGTGCCAGACTGGAAGTGTTGGGGTCCAGGTCCCTCTTTCATCAGTAGAGGAGCAAAGACAACAGCAGCTCCTGTGTACTGCTGTGCTTCAGTCCAGCTCTGGAATGGTTGCTTCCAGGTCTGGGAAGAGCTTTTATCTGCCACACTAATTCATATCCAATTAAATAGGGCAGTTTCATTACTGCCTTATTTCTTATTAACTTGTTACAACAATCTTACTGTTACCACAGTGGTTACAACTAATGAATGATCCAAATTTTTGGCTGCTTAGCACTGGAAACCTTCTTATCCATGCTGCAGAGACCAATGAGTAGACACCAAACAACTTCAGCTACTTCTAAGCTGGGGTAAATTCAGCTGTGTAATCTGTATGGAATATTATCAGTATCTCAAGCTGTCCTGTCCCCACATGTGTGTACTCACCATTGTATGTAGGTAATTTTGTGAATTCTTATGACACCACAATTAAAAGAGGTTCTTCTTCCATGTCTGCCTTAATTCAGCTGTGCCAGTGGCTGAGTATTATTCCTTTGATGGAGCTGATAGCTCCTCAGTCACATAGCTAAGGTACTGCAATGCTTATGCTTAGAGAATTCATTGGAGCTGGTTCAGGCAGAAGGTTTGCAAATGTCTCTGACCTCAAGTGAGGGGAATGACTCCTAAGCAAAACAAAATACACAAAGATGGAAAACTAGTACATGTCAGACAAAGTTGCTATTGAGTGATGTAAGCAGAACTGTTTTATTTAAAAGATGCCATTCACTAGGGGGCTTCTATCTTATTGTCAAAACCAGCAAGAATTTTAACAAGGGCTTCTTGAGAGTAATTAAGAATAAAAAGGACACTGCGGAGCTTTAACTCATGAAGTCACATTAATGGAGGAAACTCTCCTAGCCTCAGCTTCAAATATTTCAAATCCCATAATGTCAGTTTCTGACCAATTTGGGTATCAGTGAAGTTCATCTACACAGAATTCCTATGTGTGTCCAAAAATATGTGTATATAGCAGAGCAGCCCTTGCACCTTCTAATTTGAATCTTCTCAGAAAGGAACAAAACTCATTATGTTTAGTTCACACATTATTTTTTTTTTTTTATGATCCAGCCTGTGTTTGATCACTTTACAGTTTATTCACAGGAGAAAGAGAAGTAGACTGTAAATAAATAATACGAACCAAACATAGGTGCCTGTTTCTTACAATTTCTTCTCCAAAAATGCTTACTGTTGTGATCAGCATTTTAGTTACAGCGGTGCATTTTAAGTGCTTTATTCCAGTTTCATTCCCATTTGCCGTAACAGATCCATGGAGTCAGTGGAGCAGCACAGGTGTAACCAAGGGAAGCATTTACGCATTAGCAGTTAAGGCCACAGCCACAAGCAATTGTAAGTCCTGTGGCATGTCACAAATGATAATCATATTGAGCTGCTCACAGCATCTTCTTCTCCATTTTAATTTCCAAGGATAAATGAAGCAGTACAGTCTCAGAGTTTCCACAGTACTCCCTTGAACATGTGCATCTCTCCTAGGATGCTTTTAAGGGCACAGCTCCCAGCCTCATCTGCCCATTTGTCAGCTTCTCATGCAAGCATGCCTTGCATGCCTTCCCTTCAGCCAAGCTGCCCTCACACAGAGAACCACCTCTGAACTGACTGATTTTTCACAAGCCACTCTACAGATTTTTCTCTTGCAATGACTTAGGAGAAAAAAAATCACCAAAAATTTACTTTTTGAGGAGTTTAGAGAAAAGGGTGGCATTTAGATATAAAAATGAATGCAAAGATAATCAGCATATAGGAAAAAAAAAATACAGTCCTTAATAGATTGTATTTTCTTGCTCTGCATTATGTGACTTGAGGGCCACCAAGGTGATCAGAGGGATGGAGCACCATGGCTACGAGGAGAAACTGAGGGAACTGGGGTTGTTCTGCCTAGAAAAGAGACTGCTTTGGGGTAACCTAATTGCAGCCTTCCAGTAACTGAAGGGAACCTACAGGAAAGATGAAGAGGGACTTTCTACAGGAGCCTGGAGTGACAGGACAAGGGGGAAGGGCTTCAAACTGAGAGAAGATTTGGATTAGATATTAAGGAAAAATTCTTCCCTGTGAGGGGGGTGAGGCCCTGGCACAGGTTGCCCAGAGAAGTTGTGAATGCCCCATCCCTAGAAGCGTTCAAGGCCAGGCTGGACGAGGCTCTGAGCAACCTGATCTAGTAGAAGGTGTCTCAGCCCATGGCAGGGGTTGGAATGAGATGACCTTTAAGGTCATTTCCAACTCAAACCATGCTATGACTTGTCCCCAGGTGTGAGCAACTGAGGGAACACTATCAGCCAGGTTTTTTCATCCCACTATGACAGTGTAAAAAGACTTGAAGAATATTTATTGCAACTTTAAAACACCAAAGAAGGCTAAGGAAGCTTTGATATAGATATTAATAAAGCCCTTCAGTTTCTGTGTAACTGTGATAGTGACAGTGATTGCACTTGCAGGTGAGCCAGCCCACGCATGACTGTGTTATCCAACAAATGCAATTATAAAGGAAAACAAGAACATTGCCTAGGAAAATATTGCATGCAAAAATCACAGCAGTTTGATCTTCAGTACATGTCTCCCCAGCCATCAGGTACTCCACAGGACACAGATAAGTAATCTAAAGGTTTATGTCTTACCAGCAGGGCATCATGTACACAGAAAATATTCACCCTTTCTTTGTCCTGTTTGCTCACATTTCATAAAATAGCAGAACTAAATGCCAAACACCTTTCATAACTCTGCAGCCTTTGCTGACTTTCCTGCTCTTTTCCTTGGAAATGCAGTGAGTACACTGAACTCAACACATCCTGACAAAGAGATGGGATTATGTGCTTTACCTTGACTTCATCTGTGGATGAGACACTCCAGCACAATTCAGCAGACACTTCAGATAAGAGTAGGCTGAGAAGTAGGAGGAGATAAATGAAATGAAGAACAGAAGTGATAGTATTACATTTCTGCCAGCATTAACATACTTCCAGTGTGACTGTGGATGTCACAAAGTAAAACCCTGGATCCACAGCAGTTTAAGATTTGACATTTCTGAAATATGCTGCTATTTTCCTTTAACTCACAGTTTTTGGGGTTTGAATGCCTAGACTCATTTCACATACTTGCAAATGGTGTTGTTTGCGTTAAAAGCCAACCGGTACTTTCCTGCAATGTCTGGCCCCATTTCAAAATGAGTATTTTGGCAATACCTCAGCACAACAGGTTCAGTCAATTTTGAAGAGATAAGATTACAGAAAAATATATTATTTTATTTGTAAGAGAAAGGCCTGAACTTCCCTTAATTCATGAAGCAGGGAGAGAGGTTGGAACTGAAAAAAATTAAATGAAGTATAGACATCTCAGCCACACTGAACAAAGTCCACAGAAATATGAAGAGAGGAAATGGTGAGATGTATGTGGCATCTCCTGTTGCCTATTTCCATGACCTCTTGTCTATGTGTCTGTTTGTATGACAGGGAGAGACACAAAATACATAAGGAGGGACTGCCCCAGAATGACGCTGCAAGGCAGAGAATGTACCTGGCGATGACAGCGATAGCAGCGATTGCAATCCTCCACCACCTGCAGGTGAGGCCCCCCTTCCTGGGCAGAAGTTTGTATTAAGTCTGTCTCTCCTCTAGACTTGTTATACTTCTGTCTGTCCCCCCAAAGCAGAAGACACGCAGCTGCACAGAGCTGGTACAGTCCTGGTCTCTCTCATACTCTGAGCATTCCTCTTCACCCACATATATTTCCTTCTTGGGAAACTGGGTCTTTTGTACTGTAGGTACAAAAAATTCTCAGCCTTTGCCTTATAAATTCCTTGGCCAGGTTCCCTGAAACTTAACCACAAGATAGAAGACTTAAAAATATTCCATGCTAGACACCAGAGAAACTACATGAAATAAAGCACTTTATGTATATCTTTACTCCGGCACAGACTTCAGTCAGGGGTTCTTTAACACGACAGGCACTCAGCTACAATGCACAACTCCAGAAGAAACCAGGCTCCATCAGTTACAGCTCAAAACCCCCACATTTGAGTCCTCTGCAGCACTGGGAACAGCTCCTGAGCTTGGAGCAGAGCCTTCAGTAGGGCTCATGCTGGAATTCACAGGGTATTTGGTGGCCACTGACACTTGGGCTGTGACCATCACTGGGCCAGATTGTTTCTGTCACATGCAGCCTGCTCTCCCCACAGAGCCAGTGGCACTGCTCACACTCCCAGCACCCAGGGCTGCAGTGCCAGCCCCTGACCTTACCTAGCTGGGAAGCCAGCAAGTGCCTTTAATGCCTTTAAATTCAACTAGTATCTAATTATGAAATAATTCAGCTTAAAAGAGATTTTCATTCTAGGAAAAATAATCCAAAATATGAATTCAATGAATTCACGGGTAATGTAATCTGCATAATTTCAATGCATTCGACAGAACTGCACCATTTTAGATGAACTAAAAGGCTGGATTCAAAATGCTGCCCTTTACTTTGATTAACTACCTGGCAAGCACCTCACTCATGCTCAATTTATACAGGATAGAAAATCTTTGCTGTTCTCCAGTATTAGCAGAAGCTTTACCCTCTTAATTATTTAAGATAATACAATGAGGTGGTCACTGACCTGGGAGAATAATGAGACAGTCACTGAGCTTTAGCTCATCAGCACAAAAACTAAATTTCTATATTTTCTGTGAAGATACAGCTCAAGTAATTTATTCAACACTGCCATCTGTACTTCTCAAAAGAAATATACATTTCTTCAAAATAAAATGTGGAATCTTAGTGATAGACCAGTAAAGCCTAATATTTTACTTAAATTTGCAGCAGGGAGTACTAAAATGTAATATTTTACCAACAGCATTAACCGTCAGATTGTAGAATCTTACCTTCTGCAGTTTCTGCCCATTTCTCTCTTTTCTCGCATTTCTCTAAAAGGATTGCCATTAGAAGCAATGACTAAATTAAACTATTTGTTTCAGAATCACTCCTAAAAGATAAAAACACACTTGGAGAAGCCTCTAAGAGCAGTTGGATAAACTGAAAGGAACTGGAGTCGAATTATGTAAGCCCTACATATAAATCCTTTTGTGCACATTACTAGCCTTTTCAATTTATGGACATGATCGTTTCTTAAAATTCTTGTTCAGAAATATGTAGAACAAATGAAGTTTCTAAAATAAAGTTACCATTTCCACTGTACCTTTGCCAAAAACACTGGTGTGACTGGTTGATCCCCCCCAGTCTGTTCTGTTAAAAGTTGTAGCTTTTATCTGCCCTTTCTAAGCAAGTTTTGGGCCAGTGGCAAATTGAGAGTGACTCTCTAGTCTGATGGTTACTTCAGAAGTACAGTCTAAGAAATGTTTCACTTTATACATAAACTGGAACAAGGGGAAGAACTGAGATCTGGGATTATTTCCAGAACATTCTCTGCATCAGACATTAGATATTGTCAGAAGAAATGGAAGATCCACACTCATATCCCCACTCTGCATTAGTCCAAGGCAGAACAGTTCTCATCTGTTTCCCAGAGGCACCGCTGTACAGAGGTTTTTTACCACCATTTATAGAGCCCCAGCATATGGGTACAAGGCTGCTGGTGAATCCTGGCACAACTCAGGTACAGGCTAAGACTGTCGTCAAGTAATTACACAAATACACAGAACATTCATAGGTGCTTCACCAGAAAAATCTTCACTGCTGAGGGACAGCTGCCCCCATGGTCAATCAAGGGCTGAGTAAAGGTTTTTGTGAATGCTAGTGACATCTAAATACTGGCATCTAAAAGATGATTTAGTGCCTATAAGTTCCTGCAAATCAACCCTAAGGGGACTTTTCCCATCCTAGGCTTTCAAAAAGAAAAGATTAATTGATCATCAATAACATTCTTTATCTTCCTGGCAAACTCTTGCTGGATACAAAATGTAGCTAATCATGTCAATCCATTTTCTTCTGTTGTTGACATGAAATATCATATACCTCCAGGCTGGAAAGCTTTCCTCATTTTTGATATTGGAATAGTTTTAGGCAACTGAACCTCCAGACAGGGGAATGAAATTGCTGAGGGAAGGGTGCAGGAGGACCAGTGCCATTTTGCACACAATTCATCATTACACTTTGCTCTCTGGAAATTCAGCCCTTCTACAGCCTACCCTGGAATTTTCTCTTTTGTTCCTTCAGAGAGAAATGAGTCAGAAAGTTTAATAGTTCAGCAGAAAATCTTTGAAAGACCTTAGAAACAAAACCCAAGGTACCCTCAGAGGAAAAAAAATTAACAGACAATATTCTGATTGTTGCAAAACCACTCTTGAAAAGCTGCTGGGAGATAATTTAGAACTGTGCCATTTAAAATACAGCTACTCTCCAATCATTCCCTTCAGCTTAAATCTCACAGGATCAGTTCTCTGAAGCTTCATTGGCAAATCTGCATTACTGCATCCTTACTGCTGGCAGGCTTTACATGCACATGTCAAAAAAAGACTGTAGAGACATTTATTCATAATTTTGCTGTTAAAGTTAGCAGAGGTTTGCTAATTCTACAAACTCATCTGACAAGAAATTCACCCACCACAATTCACAGATCATTGTTAGAGGAGATTGTTGCTTCAGGACCACCCAGCAAATAGGTCAGTCCTACCCTCCTGCTGTACTGCACCCATCTGGCTTCCCACCAGTTGTTAAGGAAAAAGTAGCAGGATTCTATCAAAAATGCATCAAGGCACCTGAAGGCACCACATTTGTGAACTCCAACAAATGCTGCCAAAAACGTCCTATAGGGAAAGGCAGTCCTCAAATAATCGTACAGAGATTTAATCTTAGGTACAGATCTTAAATAAAGTCCCTAATACTGCCTTGCACTGCTATGCCCAGTATCTCCATGGAACTTTGCTGAGAAGAAATTAATTTCCTGCATGATATACATCACTGTTGTTCAATTCAGTTGTCTGCCTGCTTCTTCAGCTAGAAAAAGCTGTCCTCAATCTAAATATTTATTCATAGCATCACAAGGACTTGACAAGTTTGTCAGATACAGCATGCTCATTAACTATATTTCTAAATTAAAAAATTAGTAGACTGGAAGCAGAGATAATATCATCTTACACCTAGCACACTAACTTAAACCACCTGGAACAAAATTCTACTCCCTTAAATTTGCTTACTCTCATTTTTCTGACAATACTGCTACTGCTGTAAAAAGTGTAATCCCATATAAAGAGTGTAACTTTCTGCCCATTTTATTTATATTTTGGTATAAGGTGCTTGGATTTGAAAGTAACTGAAATAAGGCTTTGCGATACCTTGATAAAACAAGTGTAAGAATGCCTGAGAACGCAAAGCTGGTTGCAGACTGTATGAAACCTCCCTTTGTGATGTGGATATCCAGGCTTGCCAATTCTTGCTGGTGCAGAATTCCCTTAGCAGTAAGCAGAAAGGTTCCTGCTAACAAATGCAGTCTAGGTAGGTTAAAAACCTTCCTTCAGTTGCCAGATGCAGGATATCACAGCAGTGCAGGAGAAGGTGTCTCTGAGCCCTGGTGGCAGACATGGTGTCACCTAGCACAGAGTGTCACCAAGCACAGCCTCAGCTGTGCAGAGAAGGCTCAGGAGGCACAGAGTGGGTGAGGGAGCTGGAATTCCAGAGCTTCCACAGCCTCCTGCTAGCTGGGCTGGGGAACAGCTCTGAGTGTTCCACAAAGCCTGTGCCTACTGAGAGGGTGGCACAGAGTCCTGCCTCCCACCTCCAGCTGGCAGCTGTGACAACTGATCAGGAGCTGGGAATCTGAAAGACTGCATGCTCCAGGAATGACATGGAACAAACCAGGAATCCCTGCTCCACACAGAGGAGATGGACTGTTTGAGAGCAAACATTTCTCAAACAATTAAATTTTTCTTTAAATATTCTAAAATAATTGAAAGTTACATTAGCAGTTACATTAGCAGTAGGAGTTAAATAAAATGTAACACTTCCTGTGACTGAAATATTTAAATCATCTAAGAGTCCCAGAAAATCCCTCCTGCAATCTGTATGTATTATATTTGAACCACAATATTTATAGTGAGTTTATGAGGAGAGATTGAATATCTTCCTCATTCTTTCTTGGTGGTGTATGAGACAAATTATTAAAACCAGGAGAATAAAATTCTCCTGAGTTGTTTTCCGTCCTTCAGATACAGAAGAATCACATATAAGAGTTTTTACTACTGTTATTTGACCATTATAAATATTTCTAATAATGAGTTAGGTCTCCCATTTTGAAAAAGAAAAATCACCATTATTTATGTGAATAATAGGGTTAAAATAGAACATTTATGAGACAGAAAGAGAATAAGGAGGGCAGGTAACAGCTGCCAGAGAACTCTGGAATATATAATGAGTTTTAATCACTAAAAAAATTTAAAAGTTCACATAAAAAGAAGCGATTATTTGCCAGCAAGTTTTCAAGTACATCCTTTGTGAAGAGCCACAAAGGGATAACCTGGATGTACTTCACAGTGTAGCTGTAATACAGTACTCAAGCTGGTATTAGACAACTTCATTGGGTTCAGTGATGAAACCAGCAGAACATGGAGTAAGCCTAGGCTTACAGGCAGGTTTTTTTTCAGTCAAACAAAATACTGCTTTAGTAAGTGTCAGTATTACCCTGAAAAATGAAGGCATAAGAAAAACCAGACTGCTGTCATTTTTTTCATTTTAAAAACTATGTGAAAAATTTCATTTCATCATTATGTCTACGTGTTAGATCTTCTCATTATCATACCAGTATCTATTTCTATACAGGGCCACATAGTTCATATAATTTACATCGCCCTCTCCCGTGCTCTGTGTGTTGTTCCCAGTGCTCCTGGACATGCAATCTGCAGGTTACACAGTTTTCATGCAGCAGTTAGAGCAAAATGATTACATGGAGCTAACTTCAGCAAGGGGAGCCCATCTACTTGGATAAAGAGAGAAATAACACGTGCCAACACAGTCATTTTGCAATATCTATTCCCCAGAAGACCTTGGGTTTTTACCTCAGGTGACAATAGCCCTCAAAGGTGGAGGTCCAGGCCCAACCTTTGTATTTAAGCATGACAACAAGAGGTTAAATAAATTCATGAGATCACAGACAGGACTGTCAAGTATGTAACTGGATTATCAGAAAACACCACAAAACCCCAACCTGGATGGTTAGTTCTGAGTCAAATCAGTTCTTCTCCCTGATTCAGATATTTTGTTTCCAAGGATCAATTTCCCATATCCTTGTAGCTTTCCTGATACTGAATAATTGAAAACATTTTGACACATTCAAAGAGCTTCATTCAAGTTTCTTTAAAGGAACTACACTCAGTCATTAGTGCCACTGGCAAACAGATGCACAACAGATGAATAAAATGTTTTAGAGGATGAGAGTAGCATAAAAAGCACATCAAGAGTCAAAATAAACATCATTTTTCTTTGATTAAAGTCAGTTTAAAACAAATGTATAGACTTCATATGTGTAGACAATAGAATACCTGCAGAGAAATTCAAACCTGCACGGGAAAGCGTCCAAACACATTCTACCCAAGCAACAAGAAACCAGAATGCACTGGAGACATTTTTCTGTTGGTTTCTTTTAATGGCAGCTATAGAAAAAATACTTAGTACGTACTTTGCTGTGTAAATATTGCAATCATGTATATATCAGCTCTTCCAAAAGTTCCTATCTCAGTCATGGACATAACTGCAGAGCAAAGTAATCAGGGCCTCCCTCTCTCCTCCCCTCTATGTGTATGGCAGGCTGTGTATTCACCTGTGCTGCAATTTCTCCCAAATTCCTTGCTCAGTCTCTCCTTGGAAATGAAACCCTTTTCAGTTGCCCTCTGGCTGATTATTTTCCTGAATTTTCTTGTCTAATACTTCTTCCAGGCCTTGTGTATGCTGCAGCTTGAACAATTTTCCTGTTTCTTATCCAAGTTAATCTTAGTGCAAAATTGGTTAATCTAATAGTGGTATTAAAGAATGGATGATCAAAACCACGCATGGAAACTTGATCTCATGTCCAGTAAGGTATTAGTCAAATGTGCTGAAAAGGTTGTGCCGAGTTCTGCACCAGGCTGACATTTTTAGTATCATATCACTGATATCCTACTCTGCAAACTACGAACAGGGACTTGTAATTTGAGGGGGTTTTGCGCATTTCAAACTTTCAGAAATGTGCCACTTAACAGATTTGATCTCAAAGTACATCTAGCAGAGGTGTCCAAATGAATAACTGACAGCAGATGTTCTGCAGTATTTGGCTGCAGCATTGCAAAGTGCTTCCCTCCAAGGTGAACAGAAAACCCCTGGAGTTCTCTGTCTGAAGCCTTGGCTCCTCTTTCCACCCAAGGCGCTGCCCCGATTTTACAGTTTGCCCTTGAAGACAGAATCACATAGCACAGCTGAATGTGAACCCATTTCAAAACAACTCAAATACCTGCCATAGAATTAATCTTGCAAAAATGAGGCAGGTGATAAATCAGATAAGAGCCACTCCCCCTTCTTATTCAGGACACTCTTAAGCTTCAGACTGAGAAATGGGAATCTGTGAAAGGGTACCTTGCTGAACTGTGATGGACTACATCCAAAAGAAGATTAAGCCACAAGATAGAAATACCTTGATGGATTTATTCCATTAGTCTGCATAAAAGAGGGACATTTAATGTGAAGAAATTCTAGCTTAAATCACTGAGCCAATTTTATTTCATCTGTAACTAAGTTAGATCTCAACAGAGCTACAAGTAGAATAAATTTGTCCTCTGCACTTGATGTTTTGATTTTGTGGCTTAAATATTTTATTATTTACCTGATAAGATATTTTTACATTATACTACCTTTTTGGTCTGAAGTAAGACTAATTTCCATTCCTGTGGTCAAAGCCATTATCTCCAAAGCATTTACTCAGATGGTACATTTCACTTTAAATTTGATTCTAGCTTCAACTGTACTGTTTTCTAATTACATTTCTGGTGGAGGTTTCACCCTTATATCCGTGTGAGCTGAGTTATTCACTGTTAGAAATTTATTGCACCTAAATTACAAGTTTGGAATGTTGCTTCACATGTAATTAATTTGAGTAATTGTCATGGGTCTGCCAAACAGCCCGTGTTCACTGAGATGAGGCTTTATAAATTAGACAGGCAGTGGATCTACCAGGAGAGTTGGTGCAGTAGATAAAGACTGCAGTAGCTAGTGGTGTTTTCATGTGTAATTAGAAAATGCATTGTTCTCCAATTAAGGAAATTAATTAAAATCAAGCAGATGGTAATCAAGGCATATTGCAATATAATTTTCTCTAGTACATGCATTACTCTCAGGTGCTATCAATGTACACTACTGGTTTTACACTGTAAATTTAGCTCCAAGATACATTATCCTACCTATTTCTTAATATAATCTTCTCACTTATTTTTCAATTTGCTTTTCATTGAACTGTACAATTAATCCTGTGCTACACATAAAAGGCAGTGGCTACAAAATATTTATTATGGGATATTTTTCTTGTCCACAATAGTTCTGGGTCAAATACAAAGTTAGATTAGCAAATCTTTAATCCATATGCAAATTAACCTCATTGTTACATGTGGTGTGATAGCATTGATCATGTAATATAATGAGAATAATCATCATATTACCCCTTGAAAACTGAAAATGTTGCTCAGTTTATCAAACATTTAACATTCGCCATAAAAATAATTGACACAGAAATTGCATCATTTGTTATTTTCTTTCTAAACACCTCAGAACTCCCAAGGGAAGGTAGATAATAGACCAGCAAGCCTCTGGAATGGCAAACATCCAACAAAAGCTAAAAATCAAACTTTCAAAACAATGTGTGGCATTTTTTTCATTTATCAACAAACAATTCAGAATAACGGAGCCACCTAGAAACCCCAGGATCAGTTTCTCCACCTGCAAGGGCTGAAATTTCAAAAAATACAAGTGACAGTATCTAGAGTAGCCCTTTCACCTTCAGTCTTTCAAAACTGCTTGATTACGTTACTCTCCTTAACATAGTAAAGATTTATATGTACACTCCATGTACTTCTCATGATGTATAATTGTATTCAGATTCTAGTGAACACAGATGGGAAAACATCCTTTCAAGCCATTTTTGGTCCATTCCAGTTGGTAACAATATCTGGTTCCCTGTCCAAGGCTCTAAGTAGACTCCATTTTTAACTGAGTTTGGCCAGAACATGTCAAGTAACTACGACTAACTTAGTTCCATGAAACCAATGTGTTTATGATTAACAAATATCCCCATCTTCACCTACAAAAAATAAATAATAATACAGGAGGGAAAGCTGATTTTTAAAGCCTCACACAATCAGGGCCCCTGGCCATGGTGAGGCATGAAAACAGGTTAAAAAGAATACCACCGAGTTTCAGAAGGACAACCTGCTATGGGTTGCTCTGGTGGAAAATTCCCAGTGTATCTCTCAAGTGCACAGCTGACCTCAGGCTGCGCTTCATAGTGACATCTCAGGCATGGCTGAGGTTCAAAGGGTATGGCTCAGTCCTTTTCTCCTTGCATGAGAAACACTGGCCTGTGCTTATTAGGAGCAATTCTCCAGTAAAGGTCTGATCCTGGATTCACCATACCCAGCTTGGCAGAGGGCTACAAAAACCTGAAGACAGATGCCCGTCCACCTTGCTCTATTTTCATTTGCTGTGTCTGGGAAAGCAGCATAGCCTAAATTTGTAAGGTTCACCACAATTCCCCTTCCTCCTCAACATCACCACCTTTGTTCTGACCTGTGGCCCGTGCAGTCTCTCTGTTCCTATAATAGCCCCTCACTGGTCAATGCTCCTGCCTTAACTTATCAGTGGCTCTAAGGGCCTTCACAAGGTGGCAGTTTGAAAGAATTGTTAATCCCATTTTCTTCCAACAAAGATACTACTTTATCCTTGAATCCAAAAGGCTTTTGTAAACCCACACCAATGCGATCTTTTGAGTACTTAGGTAATGTCTTAATTGCAATGTCAAGCTCCTGGTATCACTGAAAGTGCGGAAAATGCAAGATACACAACTGAAAAATAAACAGCTATTACAAACATAAAGAGCTATTTGCTCTCCACTTTTTGGTACAATTTTCTTATGGCTCTAAGGAAAGAAAATCCATTAGTGTGTAAGCTGAAAGTGCAGTTTACATGCTGACATAGTTCGCTTACCAGAACAATCCAGAAAAATTTTATGTCAGGAAATTAAGGACAATGAAATGTACACCAGTTTGCATGCAAAACTAATAAGGAACACTTGATTTTTAAAAAGCCAAGGTGCTTTTCCCCTCTATCTTCCTTATGCCCTGTCCATTTAACAAGGAAACTAAATTAACAAACAGAAACAGCTCACTGGAGATCAGAGGTCAGGTGCTTCCATCCTCTGGGTAAACAGGATATTTCAATATAATGGAAGGGAAGTAAATGTTTTCACTTTCTCACTATCTCAGTGCAGTTAAGTAGTAGTACAAGTAGTAAACGAGAGATTAAATTCCCTACAGTTTGAGGTTGGACCAGAAAAATTCCTTTGTGACAAGTGGAGAGTGTCATACACAAACCATACACCAGGAGCTAAATTCAGAGTTTGCCTTATTTGATGCTTAATATTATGGTTGTGACATACTGAGAAAGTTTTCCCCATTGTACCTTAGAGGATATATCACCTAGTCTATTGCAATCAAATGAGCTTTCAGACCTCTGCCAAGGTCTTTGAGATTATTAGACGAAACAAAATGGGTTATAGGCATTTAATTCAGTCTTACTCTTTTACAGCTTCCTATCTGCCATCTGTTAACTAAACCTGAAATCTTAAATGCTGCTATAGATTCAAGGTAAACTTCTACTGCACCCAGATGTCTCCTTTGAAAAGATGTTACCAATTAAGTTGCTACCGGTTCTGTTCTAACACACTGCAGACTTTTTCACCAGAGTTACTGATATATCATTACGGTCCACACCAAGATGTGCATGGGTGTGTTTATTTCCATGCACAGAAACACCTACATCAATGTATGACTCTGTTGTAAAATACTGTACTGATTCATGGCCAAAATTCAGCATTATTAAAACATTTATTGAACTCTTAGCTCACATGCCTGGCAGCTATCTGGTTACTTCTTCAACATTAAATACAATTACAGGCTAATCTTTACCCTGGCTGGGGTTAAAATTTGCAGCTGCAACACATTTTGATCAACAGAAAAACTTCACATTTCTTCACTCTCAGTTTGAGATCCCCCACAGATCTCTGGAGGGGAGAAAACATTTTAGCTGAGATGAAAATTAAACAAGGTTGTCAACCTTTCTGCACTTCTGTAAGTAACATAAGGAAGTACCCCTTGCAAGGATAAAAGGGAAAAAAATTATTGAATGAGAAAACAGTTTTAAGCTGGATAGTGAGAATAATTTAGCAAGTGTCACTTTGGCTTTTTCAGACTTAAACAGGCAGAAAGCATCTTGTTGACTGAAGATGAATCTAATTCTTTCAGATAGCTGCAGAGTCACCAGCTTCCCCTAGCATAAGCACACACCAAAAATCTCATATAAAAGCCAACACAGCAGAGTTAATCTCCTTTCTACTGTTTCAGAACAAAACAATTGCCACTTTATTGGATAAAATGGCTATAAATAGATGTGCTTGTGAAAATTAAGTCTGAGGCTATTCTGAGGAGAAGCTTCAACACAGAATAAACCCAGCTGTACCTGGAGTCCCACTTTCAGAACCCTATGCTCACTGCTGGAGCCACTGCCTCTCATCTTAGTGAACTCCATGCCATTTTGGATGTAAGTCTCAAGAGGGCTCCAGACAGCAGGTCACATTCACTCAGAACGGCAGATTTAACCCAAATCTCCACTAAAAACATGTCCTTTTTATATTAATATCTCTACTTTTTTTATATTTAATGCATTATTGAGCTCACTAGCCAGTTAGCATTTAACACTCTCTCTAGACAACAAGCTTTTCAAGGTTTGGATTGCAATCTGACTAAAGCCAGAGGCAGCTATGTTCACGCTTATGCAGAAGCAACTCTGCAAAACATAGAAAACTAAATTTCCTCACCACTGGGAACATTATGCAACCAGAGCTGCAGCAGTGAAATTAGTGATGCTCCATTCTAACACCTGCATTCCACCACTCACCTGGTCCCTTGCACTTGCTGTGCTACTCTCCTTGCCCAGCCTAGGCAGTAGCAGCTGAAGCAGCCCTTCCCTGTACTCCTGATCAGAGCAGGTGTGTTTGTAACTGTTCCGTGTTTGGCTAACAAGAAAGGGCTGTGAGCTCCAGCTAATATTAATACAGTTACTAATGCAATTCAAAGTTTATTTTTGAATCTTCAGAATTAAACAAACCAACATCTGGGGTAATTTCTCATTGATCTCTTCTCAAAACCTCCTGACCATGAAATCCATATAAAATCATGCTTGGTTGGGCAGAATATCAATTCCTACTAATCAACGTTTTCAAACACACGGTCAAAGCAGTTTTATTGTCCTTCACGTCCTCATTACTGCATTCAAAGCAGAAGGGCACGGAAATGTTTCCAACGTCATTCTATTGCCATCTGGTGTTCCAATCACGTAACCACAGGTATATTCTAAACCTTAATCCAGCCTCCGAAGTGTCTGGAGGTCCGTGGAATACATCTGGGAGGACTGCAAAACCTGACTATAATCTACATTCACTTTCAGGAGACTCGAATTTTCAATTTGTGGTTCATTCCTCTGGGAAAATTTTACAGGCCAATACATCAAAGGACACTGATAAATCACTGTATGCATATCCAAATCCGTATCCATGTAGTGGCATTTATACATACACATAAGGTGTGTATCTTCTTAGGAGGTCACCTTTTATTTAAAATTCACCTGCAGCCTCAAGATAAAACCCAAGAACGCATCTTCCTTACAAGCAGAAAACAAGATGTAGCACAGACTATTTTGTCTATTTTCCTTTTTTCCTTTTGTCTATTTTCCCTACCCAATATTCTGATAACACTAATCCAGCTAAGAAAATGATTAAATTGTCTTAAATACAATGAGATATTTTGGCATGTATTTCAGATATCTTCTGAATTCTCTACATATGAAGTCCGTAATTGTTTAAGGTTGTTCTGTTACCTTGAAGACTTTCTGAATTTTACACTGAGACATCTATGATTCTCATATAAACTGTGATTTATGAAGCTGAAGCATTAAGAAAGTTGGTTTGTATTGGGAGAGCTGGGATTATCTCACCAATTTTGGAAACAGCCATGTTGTATTTCTCCAGTTTAATGTTTTAGGAATGGCTCCAAAACCTAAGGTAGTTAATGAATCTTTCAATATAAAACCCCTATGGATTAGTGCAGAAACATAACATTTTACTTTAACCTCCCAGAAATTCTGAAACATTGTATTTTAATGTTTTAATTCAGCTTTGGCCCGGTCTAAAACAATACAAGTTGCTTTCACGTGTTTTTTCTAAACTTTTCTTTACATGCTTAATGCATCTGAAGTTTTTCCCCAGGTTTGCTCTAAAATAAAAACTAGATAATTCTAAAGCAATAGCTACCAGAGTAAAGGCAACAATAGCAAGTGATCTACTGTTAGTCTCTGTAGTAAATTTGAATTTCACTGCACAGACTTTTTGTCATTTTTTCAGATGGTTTCTATAGCATCTTTCCTGCCCCCTGTTCTGAAAACATTGTATTTCATTTCTCTCTACCACTTGTTTATTTTGCTGGGATTCTTTTAAGGGCTCATGGGACATCAGGCATTGTTTTTCTTTGGTTTTTTTCCCAGAGGCAAAATCTTTCCACATATGAAAAATGGTTCTCTGGAACTTTAGACCTTATTTAAACTGTAAAGATATCAGTTTACTGAGGAATTCTGTTAAGGTTGTTCTATCTATTTCTTTATTTATAAGCCTATAATTTTTTCAAAACATGCTTTATTAATCAAGCAGATTACTTTGGGACAGATCCAAAATTCTCAGCAGTTACTGCAAGTATCTCCTAGACTCCAGTGGCTTCTAGGTCAAATTCTTGATAATTATTTATGCCAGTGTTTGATCTCCAGAGACTGAAATTTAAAATTCTGCTATGTATTAAATAATATAGATTCAAGAGAGATCAGGCAAGCTAACTACTGCTCCATTTTTCTTCCAGCTTAACCTTAACTTTCAATCTGTCCTCTTCCCAGAGTAGATAATTGTATGTCACATTCACTGTGCCACATCTGAGATATCTTCCTTACAGCAGGCACCAGTCTCAGGTTATATATTAGCAATTCTTGGAAAGATTTTACACCTAGACCTTCTACTGAGATAAGAAGACTCCTAGTGCTTTGCAATTTCAAGAATCATTCACATGATCTACAGTGAGCAGAAATCTGGCTGTTTTCCTTGCCAGGAAAAATGTGATAAAAGGATAAACAGCTTTCACTCACCTCAGTGAGGCTGTTCCAAGCCCTGGGCTACTGGGAATACAACAGGAACACAATGGCAGGTCTTTCTCAGCGGTCTCTGCTGGAACTCTCTTCGTCTGTCTGAAATGTTTTGTTGGAACTTGTACAAAAATCTCACTAGGCCATGGAAAGAGCCCAGGTCTCTCTTTGTGCACTCCTAACCACAGGCATGTGAGTGGCAAGCAAAGAAGAATCCTCTTCCTACCTCTAACCCTGCTCATTTTTATCCCACCAAAATTTCAGCTTTCTCCTGAATCACACACATTAGAAGCACCAATCACCTGAGGTTTGCTATTGCCACAGACACCAGGCTACCCTGGGGGCTTGGTGTGAACAGTGTCCCTCTGGGAGCACCGAATGACAGGTGAAGGGATTTTGAACCAAGCCTAAAGGTAAAATGTGCAATCTAGCAGAGAAAAAAGGCTTTAACATTGTGATAAGAATAAGCATACTTAGGAGGAAAAATACCATGTTTTCCTACGGCTTCCTGCCTGTTTAATGAAGTAATTTCTCTCTTAGGTTCTGTACAAAGTATAGCCATTTTACAAGCAGCTGGGTCAAAAGGAGATGTTTCTGCCCTGTATCTCAGGTTGGAAGGCAAGAGATCAAAATATAAGACTCTGAAAGATTATTGAAAACATTTTGGAAGGCCCGTAGAGTGAACTTATTACTCCAAGTGCCAAGGAAATCTTACTGTGTCCCAAGAACTAACACTTGTGGAGCCAGTGTTATTTTTCCTTTCTGGACTTTTCATTTATTTTACAGTGAAGTCCTGAGTTTGGGGGTTTTTCCATTGTTCTTTATATTTTTGGCCAAAGTTTTACAAACCAACACTAGATGGTGCTTTTTGATGAGAAAAGGCCCCTTTATTTTTAAAACATATTTCTGCATTTCTGGAGTGATGCAGCACTGGAACAAAATATAATGAGCATCACAATTGTGGCAGGCTTTGAAGAGCCATGCTATCAGATTCTCACCACTTGTTTCCTTTCTGAGGAGATCAAACTCATTAAAGAATCATTAAAGTTCCCAAACACTACTTTTTTCATTGTATAAACCTGTTACAAAGTTAACACATTTTGTGCATATTAAATTCACCAAATTAGTGGCTGTAGTCATACATAGCACATGTAAGGTATTTTTTTTCTATAGATAAAGATATTTAAGGTTTTTATTTTATTAAGTATAGATATGGTGTTTATATACATAATGTACTCAATATTAATAAATAAAAAATATCTTCATGGCAAGTAACAGCAAATTCTGATACTACATGGGAAATAAGAAAGGAAAATTATGCTCTTACAAATTAAAAGCACGGATAAACAGTCTACTGAAAATGTTGAGATAAAATAATTAAAATTGATTTTCTCATCTGTGTTGAAACCAAGTTAGCTGCAGTTTGCCAGGACCAGTGGCTCCTGATCTGTGGATGTGTTGTTTTTTGACATTTTCATTTGGTCAAAAGGAAAACACACTGTAGAAAAGACACTGTGGTCAAGGTTAAAAATAATCACACTTTAGAAGAGCTTACCTGAACTTGTTATACATTCTTAATAAGTTCAAAAGCCCCATACGTGTGTCATTTTTAATGAGATTAACAAACTCTTTCCCAATAGTGGCTAAGTGTATTCACTCATTATGTAAAATACTTGGTAGTTAAATAAATATGATGGCCAATTATGACTTTAATGAATCGGCGCTGTAAGTTATCAGAGTGATGAGTTGGCCACGGAATGAACATGAACTAATTACATCAAACTGAAGATGAGCTGTGTATAACAGCTAGTCCTGCAAGCAGGGCAGTCACTAACAGAGACGCGTTTTCCTCACCCCCAGCTGATGACACGCTTGGGGACAGACAGAGGGCGACCTTCCCACTGAAAGTATTTAACTCTGCTCTCTGCAGGAGCTGAGGCACTGCTCCAAGTTTTGATTCCTACAGAATTCCTCATCCCCTCCATAGTTACACATTTATTAACAGGGATTACTTGGTTGTGCCTGGAGACAGAAGGCCTGATTCTGTCACCCTTGCTGAGGCAGAACACCCTTTTTGATCTACACAGACATCCCCTTCGCAGGAATGCCTGCACAGAAGGCACAGCACAAAACCAGTGACAGAATGGAACTGTGAAGTAGTGGGAATAAAATCTCATTCTCAAGACTCAAAAGGGCATTTTGCTGGTTAATTTTATCATGTTCATTAATTTCATTCTGTAACTGTAGAGAACCATTGTAGAAAAACATTTTTGGCATTATCTGATGGCTTAATATTTTATCTGGTAGCATTAAATTTGAGGCTGGAAAAATTAAAGAGAACTTTATCTATCCATGAATGTAAACTAATTGGATACAGAATACTTGAGAACCTCTGAAAAAGTGGGGCTTTCCCAACAGCACCCCTGCAAAGGAAAAGGTGTGCACAGACATATGATTCTGACTTAATTTACAATGTCATGAATAAGAAGAGGCAACAACTCAATTAAATAATGCAGAGATTTGAGAATAAAGCGTGAAATATGCAACTTGCAGCAGCTTCTGAATACAACTGTGGATCCCTATACTTAGCAACACAAAGACAGAAGAAAATAACATTGCATAGAAATAATTCATCTTTCTCCTTCTCTCCCAAGGTCACATGAATCCAACAAGCCAGAAAAACATCATGGATATTATGATCCAGAAGTATAAATAAATGTAAATCTTGATTAGCAACAATGCCTATAAGCATCAGTGAGTGTGGAAGGTCACTTCCCTTTACCAAACATCCAGATGAACGTGTACAGCGATTCAGAGGAAACAACAGAGTAGCTGCTGAAATAAAAATTCAGCTGTGACTGAGTTTGGGTGTACCCTTGACCTGTAACGACTGTAACAAAACTTCAGCGTTGGGAAGAATACTTAAACTAGACATGTTCTCTCATTTCTTTCTACTTCCAATCTCATGTTATCACTCCTTTTGCTGTCCAATACTCCTTCCCAGTTTGGCTGACAGGCTGCCTGCCTGAGGCAAGAGAGGTACAAGGTGCCAGAGCCACGACTTTCCCAGTGACAATGGCACACATGGTGGGATTCAGGTAGAACTATAGTCAACTCTTTGCTACTTATCTCACAAGTCTGTCTTAACCCACCACCTTCCCACTTCCCCTGAAAGGGTGCTTAAGCATTGGAATGGGCTGCCCAGGGAAGTGGTGGAGTCACCATCCCTGGAAGTGTTCAAGAAATGACTGGGTGTGGCACTTGGTGCTCTGGTTTAGTTGACATGGCAGTGTTCGGTCAAAGGTGATCCTGGAGATCTTTTCCAGCCTTAATGATGCTGATTCCCCACATGCTTCAGCTTGTGCACAACAGAACTAACAAAGCAACAAAGAAAAAAGCAAAGTTTTTTTTTTTTGAAAGGTTTTTGCTTGTTTCCATCGCTTTTCATGCGGACAGAACTGCAGGCCACCAAGGAGTTCACACAGATCATTCCTGCTCTTCTTGCTAGATTAGCTCTTCTTGACACAGTTGTCAGCACTAAAATACTGTTGTTTAAATGTTTATTCTTAATTCCATATGGAATAAATTAAAAGCCCAATCAGCAAACAGACACATGGTCTCATCCACCCTTCATAGTGGCTGCAGCTTTAGACATCTGTTAAAAATCTGGGTGGAAGTAAAACCATTAAAGAAATAGTTTCTAAGACTGAGTACTCCTTCAGGAGAGGTAGAATTGCCACTGGGCAAAGCAAGGGAGATAGTGGCTTTACAGCATGATCACTTTTACCCTTCTATAAACCCAAGAAGCTATTTCAGAAATATCCTAAATGAGTGCTCTGTTGGTTGACGGGGGGGTAAAAACATAGATTGAATTGATAAGCCCCTTTTCAACAGCCTACAGGATTGATAGGTTTTGTGCAATCCCCATGAGATTCCAGGACATGTTCCCTTCATCCCTTCTGCTTTCCGGCTACATGCTGAGCCCAGCTGCCTGGCAAGGTGAATTAAGTAAAAGTCTTTAGGAAATCTTTATATTGTAATGTTAGAAGAGTTAATAAGTTTCTCCATTCCTTCTTATTTATATGTTTCTCTTTCCAAACATCATTAGTTTTTAATAATGATCATCTAAATCTGCAATTCACGCTTCTATCTCTTCCTTCTCAATGGCTCACTGCAAGCTTTTGCTATGGAGCAGCTGAGTTCAGGATTAATGTAAGGGGTTTTTTATTATTATTCTTTATAATCTTTGTTCTAGTAATTATGGGGATTTTAAACCAGACAGAGTCCTATTATTCTTAGATTTGGTTAAATCAAGGTAACATCAACAGGAGTGTGCACATTTTACTCACTACTTCTCAAATGTCTCTTGTAAAATTTAATTTATCTTTTATTTCCTTGAAAGAATATTTTTATCTTGGAATCAGGGTTTTCTGATTCTGAAAGAAGCTGGAATCAGTGGCAATATACATAACTCCTTAACTGAGATTAAGGGGCCACAGTGGCCACTGGCCCACTGTAAAGACTGAATATTATTAAAGCTAATTAGGAGCAAAGTATTTCAGTTAAGAGCATAGTGGCAAGAGAGCTTCACAGAGGAGAATTTGGGTAAGATATCAGAAAGCTGAAAGGAATAATGCTGGAAATCACAGAGTAGCTCCCTAGGTTATTACAGCAATAGAAGTCAAGGAGAATTTTATCAGCTTTCAGTAGAGATGTCCCTTATGCTACAATATTGATGAAAAAATGAAAAGAAATTGCATTCAAGCACAGAAAGAGATAAACCATCTGTTTGGAAACTGCTGTATCAGATGGTCCATGTTCTGCACCTGAGGTAGGAAGAGGACAATGCTGTTCTCCCCAAAGTTTAAAAAAAAAAAAAAAAAAGAAACTATGACTCAAAATAAAGCAAAGAGAGATCTGATAAATCCACATCATACTTACCTATTGATTAGACATGAGGAACTATCCCACTTGATGTAACAGATTTTTATCTTCTTGTGTGCTTTGAAGCATTCATTTCTGGTCACCCTAAACACTAAAGATTAAAGGTGCTGATGAGAAAACTGAATTTAATGACAGATGAAGAGGTCACTCAGGGCAAGAAGTCATCAGGGACAACTGTTTTCAGGGGCACATTCACTATGCTGTGAATTAACATGTAAGAGGCAGTGATGTGTACAGATGGGACCCCTTAGAACAAGAGGAAGTACAGCTTCAGTAGGAAACCTTTACAGAGAATGTCAAACTCCACTGGCTTCCAACAGCAAATGTCCAGCTCCCAGGCTCACCTGTGTGCTCCTGTGTCACCAACCACGCACTCCAGACCTCTCATACAGAGGCACATGATATAAGACTGACAAAAAGAGTCCATATGCTGAGTCTGACCCCACAAGGATCATTCAAACTCATTCTGCCCTCTGCTAGGCTGCCTGTCCCTAGCAGTACTGAGTCTGCATCATACCAGCTCCAGTGGCCACAGAGACCAAACGCTGATTTAAAAAGTGTTTTGTGTGGTGTGTGAAGAGGACAGATGGCAGCAGCAGCTGGAAACCTTTGCAAAATAGGCAATCTGTTATTATTAAAACAGCAACAAAACAACCTCCAGCATACACAGAAAGAACTGCAAAACAGGAGAGATGAACTATGAGCCCACAGAGAATAAATGTACAAGGACTGCTCAGAGGAAGGTCACTTTTGCCAAAGCTGGTCTTCTCAACAGCCCAGTACGAGTGGGAGAGGAGTGGATTCACTGAGCTGCCTGATGGGGTGCAATAAGCATGAGATTTGTTCAATCATCAGGGCCAACCTGCGGCTGACACTTCCACTCCTATCCTGGCAGTGGTGTGTGACTAAAATTGTGTCTCTGCAGCACACACAACTGTACTAGATCAGGCAAATGGGTTGTTTTAAGGTAGCAACTTGCTTGCTCTGAAAGCAATGTGCCATACCTGGGTCCTTTGAAAAGCAAAGAACAAGTTCTCTTTGTCAGGGATAATTAACAGCTTATAAACACAATCATAGAAACAGCTCAAATTAAGGAACTGAACTTTTTTTTTCTAAAATATGGTGATAGGGAATGGCTAAGGCAACAATATCTGGTAAACTACATCTTTCCTACCACCTGGGAAGGACAGGGTTGTTCTCTAGTGGTTCAAAATCTGTGTATTACTTTGAAACTATATGTTAGTACCAAGTAACAGCTGCTATTGTGCCCATTTTCATGCTCATTATGATTTATTACAAAATGAAGTGCTATGTTTACTGTTTGGAAAACCACAGGCAATCACAACTGTGAACTCATCTGTATCACAGAAATGCAAAATAAGAAATCAGACAGCAAGAAGTTCAGTCATCACAGCAGTTGCAAGCACAGGTGGGAGTCTTTCCCAGATAGAAACAATACTGGTGATAGAGCTGATTCTCTAATGCCACCAAGCAGCAGTGCTTTGCAGTCAACACAGTTGTCACTTGTTCATATTTGATACAAAAATTATAATGCAGCTAAGGCAAGGTACAGCAATCCCATTTTAGCTAACCTGTCACTTTTATAAACAAAACTCTAGTGCTGCTAATGTTTTTGACACTTCCTGCAAATACATCAGCGATCTCAGGCACTCAGATTAATGTGTTTGACTTTCTGTTCTCAAGCAATCCTACTACACTGACATGATTTATCTACACGTTAAGAGAGGTACCTACAGCACTGGAACCTGGAGCCCCGTCCACCACTGCCTTTCTCTCATGGCAAGACTGTAAAATGTGACTGATGCAGTGTTCATCCATTTCCAACTTACACTTCTGAAGTTCCTCCAGAGACTGCTGGAAACCTGATTCTGTAATACAGAAAGAAAAATGAAGTGCATTACTATGGAAATTAACACACTGCCAAACCCTCATGAGTGTGACTCTCAGACAACATCAGATAATTTTTACCACATCAGAAGAAAGTAGTAATGATAGGAATATGGAAATAATGAAGTGGAAGAAAGAGAATTTTTTTTTTTAATTATCAATATTTTCTACCTCCTTCAACACTTGTTGATTTGCCCCCCTTTTTTTTTTACAATATTCTGTTGCTTTGGATTACAGTTACCAGGTCTATTGGAGATCATTATTTACTAGTATTTAGTGTTTCCATGTTCAGTCTTACAAAGAACTTATAAAGAACTTATAAAAAACTTATAAGGAACTTACAAACTTATAAAGGGCTGGTAACTGTTTCACTCATGGTGGTGAATAGATAAAAATAGAGCCCAATAACCACATTGTTAACTGTGATGAATACAGAGAGTCTTGCTTAATTCACTTCATCATTCACTTCAAAGCAAACACTCATTTTCTGCTACCAGAAAGCATTTGTAGTAAAGGGTCCCTACTTACAGCCACTCTGTTTTGTAGCAGTTACACAGTGCACTCAAGAGCCCTTGCATTTTTATACCTGATTTGATTACATTCTTCCACGTAGAAGAAAGAGCTTGCTTGTGGTAACATTTGAGCCATCATTCAAATTCAGTCATAAAATTTACTTAGAAATGTGATACAAAAGTAAGTATATCCCCTCTTAGTCAATAACAAATACTCAGCCTCCACTTGACAGCTTGGGCAAAGAATATAATTTTCCTGGATGGCATCTCTGCAGTGGTGTTTCATCGCATGGCAGGTGGGCGGATTGTTGCTAATGGCCAGTGTGCCATTTGGTGAGGAAAGTGGCATTTTGCTAACATTGACAACAGCTCTCATGGCTTGAGATGCTGCTACAGCTGGGGAACAGCCCTGAATTTCAAGTAACAAAGCACAACTCTGCCTTACAGGAGCTCATTAACTGCATACAATGACACTGGGAGGGAAGTGCTGGAGGACTCTGTCAAAGATTGTCTAGAAAGGAATTGTAACTTCACTGTCTCAAGTACTCCTGTAATTCCTCTCACAGTAATATACCACAAAGCCTTTATTTTGTTTATCTTCAGAACTTCTTTGGAATAAATGGGGAAGATGGGGAAGTGAAGTAGAACATGACTGATCTTAATTTGCTCATGTGCTCAGAAGCAGTTTTGGACACCTGAGATTTACTTCACTCAAGGTCACAATGAAGGCATTTGGTAAATTGAGAAATTGAAGCTGGGTACCACAAATGCAGCTTTGCCTTCTAGCAGCCACCCACTTCTGAAAATAAAAACTACCATAAATCAAGAAATCAAATAGTTCAGGTGCAAAAAGAAAAAAGAAGTGAAATAGCAGCAATGAAATTATGTAGAAACATAGGATCACATAGACTTTCTACCTCAACTTCTTCCACCAAACTGAGTTCATAAGCAATCTAGATGGGACAACTTACATATAATAAACCATACACCTGCTGAAATCTCTATTAGGAACTTGCCTTGTCACCTCAGAGACTTTACCAAGACAAGTAAAGTAAATATTTACTTTATTTAAAGTAAATTATTTAAAGTAAATATTTATTATTATTTAGTCTACAACTAAGCACAGGAGTTAGACCTAAATACTGCTCACTGGAATAATCCTACAATATATTTTTAATCTTATTATTTTAATCTTAAACTACTTAACTACAATAATTTGCTCTATGGTACACTAATATTGGTCAGAAAATGCAAAATAATCTAACACTGCCATTTTAATAGCAGTATCTAGGGTTTGTGAAAGAGGCTATCCTGTAGATTTCTCTTTATTTTCCCATTGATTAAAGAGAAGTCTAGAGGACTCAGACTGAGGAGGTGACTTGATTTTGAAGAGCCAAAGCGAGGCTGTTGATCATACTGGTGGGGATGATCATATTTTCAGTTTTTCCCAAACTTACAAGGCAAAGAGCTTCAACACATTTTCATGGGAAAAAGACCCCATGCCCCAACGGCTGGTTTGTGAAGAAATGGAACAAGGTAGAAATACATGAATAAGGGTTCCATTATACAGAGATATATATTCCACCTACGAAAAATTAACAGAAAAATCTGCTGTTTTTCTCCTTATATTGAATATTTATTCTATAGGCATACTGTGAACACCACAGCTCATAAATTACCTGACTGTAAATAGTGTAAATAGTATAGTAAGACAAGAAGGTCACTATATCTGCATGGAATTTATATACATATATTTTCTGGTTGGCATGGACATTAGCAAACACTAAATTATTTAAGGTAACCTTTCTCTGCTTCACGAACATTTAAAACTTATTAGTATGTATTAGAACTAATTCAAAGTTTGCCTATCTGCACAGCCTTTAGAAATGTTTTGTCCTGTGCTCCTTTCTATGAAATTCACTTCAGTTTGCTTCTGGGTGCAGTGCTTCCAGCTCTCACTCATTCTGAGTGGCAAAGATTTTATTTGAATAAACAGTGAGGAATAGAAATTAACTGAAACCTGCCTATCAGCTACAGTATGTGAGAGTTACTGGTCACATCTTACTGTTTGGGCTATGAAATGTTTTTTTAAAAGAGCATGGATGCTTTCAGTTGTTAATGAAACAGAGATCTGTGCACCATGCAGCTCTAAGTACAGCATGAAATCAGCTTTCCATCATGAGATTTCTGCTCTTGTGTTGGCTCTGCTGCTCTAACCCTGGGGAAGGCAACTGGCCTCACTCCCTCCAAATATAGCATAAATATAATTATCTTGAGAAGTACTTTCCTTTCCACAAACTAAAAATTACTACAGTAGAATGAACATTAGTGCACCTGTGAAATAGCCTTACTCTTTACAGGTACCATTTTGATGGTGGGCTGCAGGGGATATAAATTTAGGATAATAATACCCAAGATTCAGGCTACAAAGGGCATGATGGTGGAGAACAGAACACTGCTCTTCATAAAACATTGGAGTAAATACTTAAAAAAACCCCAACAACTTAAGTTGGATAATTTGCTTTTGTTAGCTTAAACAACTTCCTATCAAGGCAAATGTAATGTAACAGCTCCCACAAAGCATTCCATCCCTTTTCCAGACATGCAAGCCATAAGCACTGAGCACAGCTTCTAAACAGCAGTAATAGAGTTAAAAGATTCCTGCCTAGTTTCTCGCAGGCAAGTTTTAATTCATACTATTGAGTATCTGAGTAATAGCTGCAACACATTTTAATATTTTATGTGTTTGCAAGTGGCTTCATGCAACCGTGTTTTATCTCAGCTCCTTACTCCTAAAAATAAGCAGTTGTTTCCTGTTTGGTATTTGACTTATTCCCAAAATGATGTTTATTTTTGTCCTGAAAAAATAGAGTGGTTATTTTTGACAAATTCTTTAAAACTTAGCTCTTTCAGAAACATAATCTGACAAGAGAGTTTTGTCCATCTGTACCACAGTCATCTTTTAGTTGTCCAGACTCAGTGTCTGACAGCTGGGTCATTCTCATCCAGAGAAACACTCTGCAAATGCAGACAGTGTCTGGCGCCAGGTGCACTGCGGTTGCTGAATCCCAGAATCACTGGGGTGGTGTGTGGGACATTCAGTTATTCTAATGGGATCTTATGCTGTTTCCACTGGAAAAGTCTAGCAGGCTTGTTTGAGAAGTGCTCACTCATTGCTTCCTTACTTAAACATCTTTCTTTTTCCTGGTCCTTGAAGCAAGCTGGGAAAATCCATCACATCCAACTATTAACAATTATGACTATAGCCAGGAACTGGAGGCTTATGGCCTGTAAGAAACATATATATATATATATATATATATATGCGCACACAAACACACACACACACACATATATATATTTGAATATCTTTAAAATTAATTATAGTATAGAAAAAAACCCCCACACCACTGCCAGGTGATCATGGTGCTTCTTTCTTTTTATGTCTCCAGCACCTTAGCTGTTTATTGACAGTAAACAACCAAAAGTATTTGTCTAACTAAAGAGGCAACCAGTTCTTAATTGGAGCCACTGTGCTTTCAGGTCCATCAGGTACTTAGAATTTTCCTTTCTAAAGAAAATATGTCCCACTGAATGCTTGTTCATTCCATCCATCACCAAACTGCTGGCTCACACCTGCTGAAAATTCAGTGTACTTCAAACAGATTGCCTTTATGAATATATTCCAAAAAGAATATGTTTCCATTAAATAAACACTAGAATTCATGTAGGTAGAATGCTCAAATGTCAAAAATGTTCAATGTACCTTTGCCATCTCTATTTATGGATGCACCACGCCCATCACCAGTTTCTCACTGCTCATTTTTAATTGTGCAAAATTCAGCAGACTAGCTGAAGCATGAGGGGATCTCTTGTGCATTCAGAGATCAGCTCTTTCCAAAAGTATAAACTGCTCCAGACCCAGGACTGTTTCATTAAAGAGACCTTTCTTTGCATGGCAGATTTTGTTCCACAGACTTCATGTTCCTATTGACAATATTGATAGAGCTACAGCCAGGGAAGAGCTGACAGAAAACTCTCATCCTGGAGTGGAGATCACAAAGCCAGAGGGCAATTTGGAATATGGAGTTTTGCAAAAATATTACTTCCTTCGGTCATAAATAAACTTTTTATTTGCTTCCCCTCTCCTGAAAGGAAACAAAACGAGATGAAATTAAAACAAATTGTACCTGCTGTTATTTTTGGCATGTGTATGAAGTTAGAAACACTAGTTTGGTAACCCAGGAGACAGACAGCAGACATCTGCTAAATTCCTGCAGTTGCTAGAAGGTAAGTAGTAATGTGTGCTTCTCGCACAACCCCTTGAAATGATGCTCCAAACCTCTTCAAGAGCCCTTTCAGTCCTGACGCGCTTCAGACCTAGGGTCACCACCAAGTCTGACACAAAGAACCAGGCACGTAGGCTTGGAGCTCCCAGCTGCCAACCACAGGCCCAATTCCACACGAGGATGGAACAGCCATCAGAAGTGCAGTGATGGGGCTGGAATTTAATGAAAGCCCACACTCAGAAGGATCATCATTTAGTTGCTTGTTGCCAGAGATTTTTATTAGCCGATTGTTTGGTCAAGAAGACAAACTTGACAAAAGTAATTGTAGATTGGTTTGTTTCAGATTTTTAATAGGAATAGGCTTTTCATTTGAGAAAAAGAGACTGTGAAGTGTATGCACAGGTCTGGAAAAACCAGGTTTTGCCTTAGAATGATTAATCCTATGCAGCTGTTCTTCTGGACTATTTTCAAATGTGTTCAACAATCCTTAAAGATTTGTTACAGAGTGGTGACAGAATTATTTTGCCTGACTAACTTCACATTTTAATGAGCTGTGAAAGCCTAAAATTTGAAAGACGATAGCTTGTACTGATTTGGATGAATAATAGGCAAGAAAGTTTTAAATGGAGAGCACCAGCAGCATTTCAAGACACTAAACTCCATCACTCTTACTCCTCTGTTAGTTATTCTTGCCAAAGAGTGCTGCATACTGTTAATCATCCTCAGAACCTCCAAATGTCCAATCTCATAGGTATAAAATTGGGCTTTCTTTACAGCTGTTCACAACACAAGAGAAGGTAGAGTAAAAAGGTTGAATTAACACATTTTCTTGATATCACAATCCTTTTCAGCTTCCTTTAAAACCGTCTTCCTTATTTTCAGTCACATTCCTCCCAAACCAATTTCTAGATGCTTTCAATCAATTTATCATACTTGCTTCAGCTGTTTCCTTCTGCTAAACTAGCCCCTAATTCAAGAGACCATGTAATTGTCTTTAAATTTAAACAGATTCTTAAGCTTTATGAAAATCCATTTGTCATGGAAGCAATGTTAACAGTTCTAATTCCAAAATGGACATAACCCCTTGTTTAAACCCTTTGCTTAGTAGGGATGTCTTCCTGAATCAGTACTTCCATGTTATGCTGTGACATTTTCAAGAGCACTCAAGTAATTTAGCAGACTTAGTGTTGTTCAGGTTGGTATTTTTGATAAATACGCCGTTGCTGAATAAGAGTGGATTTGGGGATGGTTTTGAAAAGCTTTTGCTGAATTGCCGGCTTAGCCACTTATTTTAGCACAGAAATACATAGCCCAAGCTTTCTATTTAATTCCATCTCACATTTCTATTGGTCACCACTGTAAGCCATCTGCTTCCACCTGCTTTTGTCCTCTCCTTCCAAAACACAAACTTTCAGTTTATCCCTGAAGAATATCGTCTAGCAGGAGGTAAAAAAAGCAGCATTTCTTTTAAACATTCTTTTAACTTCATGTTTTGGGACTGGGTTCCATCCTAACTGCTGAGCATCCCAGCCTCTCAGTGGTGATATCCCTCCTGTTGTCAACAGCCAGCACTGCATGGCAGCAGCACAGAGAAGTTCCAACCAGGGTGAAGTGCTGCCTCCTCTGCTTCTCCTTATCATCCCATGTGCCCACCTTTCTTCTTCCTTTTTCCCCCCTTTCTAATGATGACTCTCTAAATAGTGTTAATAACATCAAACTTTTCTACAATAAACTCTGTTCTCTTCCAGGTCAGTCAAAATGGTCGTTGTTCTTCACGCCCATCACTGTACTGTATTTTCCCACAAATGTCTCTTCTTTTAGAAAGGAGAGAAATTTACCATAATTTTGTGCTGCTTTCCTTGACTCAGATGCTTCTAAGCTGTCAAGACACAGGCAGAAAGTCACCTCTGATTTGATCCCAAATATCTGAGACTGAGCCTTTCCCACCCCTACTCTGCAAAGTCCATAGCGAAATGCAGCCAGTAAAGGACACGGAGGGAGAAAGAAGTGTTCAAACTGCACATTTCATCATAAATTGAACTTTCCCATCTCCAAGCATCTGTAAATGTTCCTAACTGAAAAATACTAGCAAAATTTTGGTCCTGCCTGGCACAATTCATTGGTGACTACACACACCATAAGCCCTATTCCTCTGCCAGTCTGGTGAACCTCCTGCACTTACAAGTGCTAATTTTCACAAGCACCCTCCATTGCAGGAACATTTTGTAGCTACTTAAGTTTGAGATCCCAGTTATCTACCTAATAATTTATATGCTGCAAGATGCCACTATTATGCAATCAGAGACTGGAAAATTATTTCATGAGATGTAGATAGCCAAAGAACAGGAATTCAAATGACAAGATGCAGGTGTCTCAATAAACTTAGAGCTTGAAAAATAATCACAGAAAAGTTTTAGAGAACACCCACATATGTTCAGCTGAAAAACTGGTCACAGGTAGGTCCCACTGATTTCCTCACACATTCACAGAAGAGGATGAAAGGGCCTCATTTATAATTTTTCATTTAAAACTGGATTGCTGCATCTGTTTTGCAGCATCCTATGGAAGAGTCCACAACACACCAAATGCACATTGAAGATGGAATGGTTCTGGAAGAACAAAGAGGAGCAAAATTTTCCAGATGGTTACTTGATCAAAAGCGTTCATGATTTTGCAATTCATTTAATCAAACTATTAAAAAAATTAAGCTTTACAATTGAAATAATTATCTGTAAACGAATAGTTTGAATTTAAATGTATTCAATTATCCAAAAGTAAATAGAATACTTTTAAATTTTAAAATATTACAAATATTCTAAATTAAATGCCTATATTTTTGGACATGAAAAACGTTTCATTTCTCCTCCTAAACACCTTTCTTTTTCATTTCTGTGGAATGACTTCAGGCTAGGCTGAGTTGCGCTCTAGATGTTCCCATTGCTTTGGCCTTTGGCGAGATGAGTCATCTAAGTGAGACAAATACCAAGACACAAACACAGCAGCAATAGGAAAAGAATAGGAAAAAAACCAAAAAAAACCAACCAAAAAACCCCAAAGCAAACCTCTTATTTGATTCTCTTTCCTCTAAATGGAAGTGCAATCTTTATTCTCTACAGCAGAACAGCAAGTTCTTGGCAGGGGATTCAATTGCGATTCTTGAACACTTTGTAGTTAAACAAGATTTCATCTGGTGATGTAGCAAGGCTTCCTCTGAACCCTGAGACAGTTCCAGTGTGATGCCACCGTGAAAGAACTCCCAAAACAAGGAGCTGACCGTTTGGGAGAGTCATTTCTCAGCTCTTGGAATCTCCCGACGGCACATTACTGACCGCTGAGTGGCAGTGTAAGGAAAACAAACCCAAAACTAAACAGTGACAATCCACGTGGGCTTTCATTGAATCCACAGCATCACAGAGACTACCTCAACATTCAAACAAAACATCCCCATCAGGACAGAGACATTTTACCAGAGCTCACTCACTGATGCAGCACCCTGTGTCCTGGCCAGCTTACCTGTTTACAGTATTTCAGAGATAAAGCTTTTAGTAAGGATTCTGCATCTATATCTCAAACACATACCAGGTTTAAAAGAGGGCTACAAAATCCTTACACTTCTTTAAGAAAATTCAGAGAAAACCACAATCTGTTAGATTATCTCGGACTTTTCCCTAAAAGCAGGAGGACTATAAATCGATTTGTCAGTAAGATGGATATTGTTAAAACAAAACAAAAAACCCTGCTGCATTCAATACCAAGTGGACATTCAGAAAATAAGGAAAATAGAACCTTCCTGAGGAGGGGTCTGGAATTGAGGAACACCTATAAAATATATTGTGACCTGGGACCTATGACCTACACAGCTCTCATAAGAATAACTGCCTAAATCAGTAACCTTGAGTTGCGTTCCAGTAACACTCTGAGGAAAAAAACCAAACCAACAAACAAACAAACCCAACCAGCCTTCTGAAACAGAGAACTCTATAAACACAGAGCAAACCTCAGGTTAAAAAAGAAACAACAACAACAACAAAAATACTTCTACCAGGATAACAGGTAAAGTACTTGCACTAAGATTTATTTGAAACTCTAAAAAAGACATAATGAGCGTAATTCATATTCTAGTAAGAGCTACCTATGTTTTAAGATCAAGAGAAGTCACAAAGAAAACAAAAACATGCTGCCATGAAATACGAGTGTTACCAAAGGAATTTCACACACAATCTCATGATTCCTCAGCTAATGCACTTCCCTCTGCTCAGTAAACACTCTGCTGTTTTGAGGAATATGGGATGAGCAGCACAAGAGGAAGGTTTAAAAATTGCAGATGAAAACTGAGAAAGTGTTCCTTCTTTGCAAATAGCTAATTTGGAAAAAAACCCAAGACACAGCATATCTGTACAAAAGATGAATTCCTCTTCCCTTTGTGTTGCTTCTTCAGACGTGATTTCATCACCAACTTAAACCCATCAGAGCCCACACAAACGTCTGTGTGCTCCTGCCCTTTTTTGTGTCACCACCAGCAATCACTGGTATGTGGCAAGTCACAAAACATGCTGAAACAGCTAAAAGTTTATTTGTTTTCTTCCTCTTCTGCTGCCTACATGGCCACACAACTGCTACCACCGACACAGGGAAGGCAGAGCACAGTCACTGCCAGGGATAAGAGGAAAAGATTGGATTACCCTTTTCATCAGCAGCTACAGGCTCTTAGGGTGATTTATGACAGCAAACCTGGGAAAGTAAGATCATAGAATAACCACATTTTTCTAATCTTTTCTATTACTTTGAATTATGAGAAACCTGAAACACCCAGCTTGAAGAGCTGCAATAAGGTACATCACAAGCCATTTGGCATCAGTCTTCCAAGACAGGCAGCTCTGTGCATTCACAAATTTTCTGTGCAAAAAGTGTTGAATACATGCTATGCTTCACTCTTTGGAGCTAATTTAGCAACCAACACAACATGAATCATCATGCTATAACTTATGAATAGGGTGCTGTAAAACATAAAGTCAAATTCAGAATATTGATTCAATTAGGCAAAAGTTAGTAATGCACAATTACCATAGCATAGCCTCTTAAATGAAATCAGAAAAGGACACCATAAAAAGAAAATAAAACACAAAAAGAAGAAACCCAGAAATATCTAGGAGTCTGCCTCAGAGGATGCTGGTGGGTTATGAGAATTGCTGACAGCTGATGCTGTGTCAACACCAGCTATCTCCCCTTTGTACTAACTGATAAGCTCATGGCCTCCTGCCATATCGTATGATCTCTGCAGGTCTTAGACAGTAAAATGGATCAATTTGAATAGGGTTTGAATTATTTAACAGCAAATCATGATTTCACTCAGGAACACAACTCTGAATACAACGTCAGCAACCACAGCCCAAGCTGGATTCCTCACTTTATACATATGTACCTACAGAAAAATACATCAATAACACAAACTATACCAGAACATTGACCCTGTTTCCCATTCCTTTACAATGCAGTTAAAGCCAGAAGATGAGCAGTAAAACAGAGCTGTGGAAAAGGACAGATGAAAACTGTGCCTGGCCTAAGCTGAGGGGCAAATAATTAGTTTTGCATTCCCCTTCAATATTTACTTATACCCAACAAGGGTGACCAAACTGAGGGGACAAATTACACCCAAAACTTAAAAGCAGTTTATGCTGCCTGAGCTGTTGCTCTGCCAAACCCTTCCTGTGGGAAGGGACAGAACATCAAACCCACCACGTGTTACCTGGGCAGACCAAACACCATGAAGCCCATTACTGGGACAGCTGCATCTCCCCATCTCAGCCTTTGGGGTTTGCAGGGCGCCCCTCACCTCACTGGCACCACGAGCATCGCCCCTGGGGAGAAGGCCAGCCCTCAGGAGTGCCTGCCATGCTGCCCTTCGCTGGGAAAGCACAGATTTGTCTTCTTCACCTCAAAAGCTGTGTTTCCGTCCCTGGCACGTGTGTCACTCTGACACGGCCCCTCTGGTGCCGTTTGCTCCAGGGCCCCGGATTGTGTTTTCCAGGATTCAGGTACCTCTTCTTTCTCACCACCATCTGGGCTGCCTCCCGCGGTCACCACACACAGACACGGCTGAGGCCAATCCTGCCCTTCCACCTCCACCAGCTTTCCCTTCTCTAGAGAAAAAACAGCCTCAAGCAAGGTAAAAACACATTTGGGCCTAACCCGTTTGGGCTCGATCCACCACCCCCTCAGGTGAGCGCCCTCAGAGACCTTCACCCTGGGGCTGCCAGCAGGGCCAGGCGATGATGGCTTTTGATATCATCACGTGAATAAAACAAAATATAAAATGCAGAACTCAGCAGAAACCTTAAGACAGAAAAGACATGTACTTTTTTAGCTTACTCCTGGAGAGTCGAAGAACAAGTCTCTTTAAGAGGAGGTAGTAAAGGCAATGACAGCTTTGGTTTGGTTTTGCATTCCCTGATCTATTTTACACAGTCGTTCTATCTGACTGGAAATAAATTACATAATAACATGTAAGTGCTAATACAGAAGCAGGAGAAAAAACCACCCTGAAGCAAGGGAGCAAGCAGGACCTTTCAGAGGCAACCTCACTTGTAGCTGCTGTAAGAGAAGAGAATCCCACCTCGGGCTCCTCCTGCCACGGCTGTGGCAGCAGGAACGGCCCTGGTGGCCAGCTGGTGTGAGGTGATCCACTGAGCGCTGCTCCCCGAACCCTCCCTCATCACCTGCCATGAGCCAAACTCCACCGGGACAAACGTATTTTCAATTTATGCTGCTAACAAAGCCTCAGACAACCCTGCCAAGGTGCTAAACAATGTTTCCTTCCTGAACAGATACACCTGAGGCTGCCAAGCCGTAAGAACCTGGCATCTTCCTGAGAACCATGTGTGCACCTTACCATAAATCTTACTATAAATCACCATTTTACTATAAATCCTAAAAACTTGATCCAGCATCATTACTATAAATCCATTAGCACGGTAGGATCAGCCTCCGTAGGAACAAAAACCTGATGCCTAAAGGAAACTACCCCAGCAGTGCTTTCGTAACCTTAAGTACCTCATTATCATCTTCATTGTCCTTTTATCTCTCAAAGTACTTCTAGAGCACCGGATATTGATACAATTTAGAAAAACTATTTTCACCTATTAACTGCTTGGAAACAGTTCAAATACCTCTAAATGAAGGAGCAACCAAGGCACAAGCTTGAGCCACATACAAAAAGTGTATCAAAACTAGAAAGCGAACTTGTATCACTATGTGACAAGTGATTATGTTTTCCTCATGAAGTGCACTGCAGGAACTGCATTTCTGTTCAGCAACTCTCTTTTGAGGCAATCACTTGTACAGCAGTAACTCTTTACCTCCTCCCGACCTCCAACACTCCCTACAGACTTGAGACATGAGGCAGACGGGACAAAATCAGATCACTGATACTAACTTTCCGATGCAGTGCTTGGAAACGTGTTTACGAAATACAGTCAAATGGAAGAGAACTGACAGTGCCTCAATGTTTCAGTCCGAACACAAGCATATGAAATAAATGAAATAAAATGAAATAAAAAAATGATATAAATAAATAAAACAATGTCATCAACAACCAAAGAGTGCACAGCATGAGAGTAATTGAAATATAAAGAAAAAAAAAATTAATCATTTGGCCTTGAAGAACCTGCTCAGTGTTTTTTGGAGAGTGTCACAATGACTGCATTAAACGATTGGGTCACCAGGAAACTTTACTATACTTCTATTCGTAACAAAGATCCTCTTTTTTTTCCCCCCATTGCCTTTTCTCAGTTCCATTCCTGAACTCCACAGTTTTGTTTTCCACATCTCCCTCACATGCTTCTTTTGAACATCATTTTAAGCTGCAAAAAAAGAAAGCACTGTTTTAACTTTGGTGAACAATCTGACCTAGTACCTGATGCCTTATTTTAGAAAATGGCAGCACCCTGAGCAAAGTGCCCATTTTGTGGATAAGCACTGACTGCTGGTAACCCCTGAAGAGGTTATCCACAGGTGATCATTACTGAAAAGTGTTTCCAGTGGAGTTTGATGCTGTTTGAAGTTTCCATGGTGATTCGGGTGCAACTCTCAGATCACAGGTTATCAAATTTACAGACTAAAAAAAGGACTGAGGGGGTGAGAGATAATGACAGAGAACAGGGCAGTTGTACAGAAAAAAATTGGGGCTACTTGAAGAATTAGACCAATTCAAATGCTGATGAAAAAAATAAAGTTCTTCATCAAAGAACAAGATACCAGGTTTTAATTATGAGAGACTATTTCAGAAAGTAGAAGCTAAAAAACATGTGGGTAACAACAGACATGCAGCTAAGAATAAGAGTTTTCAAAGCAATTCCATGGCAAATGAAACAAGGAAAGAAAGTGAAAGCGAGGATAATCTTTTCCTCACATCAAAAATGAAGTGGGGGACAGCCAGAGACAGATTTTTTTTTTTACCTGGCTGTAGACCATTGACTCATAAAACCATTTTTAAGAGATTGTAAAATCTGGCACAGAGAGATATGACCTTTATAAAAAGTTAGAGATGTTTCCTTACAATTTAAGATTTCACTGTATAGTTAGATCATCAAAAGATGATCAAGTTGTGATTAATTTACAATGCACATATATCAGACTGGTAAGGTAATACTCAGTGCCACATCATTCTTAAATTTCACACAAGAAACAGAACCACTGGCTTGGAGCTCCAGGTAGATAATTTTAGGTGGGGGAAAGAACTTAATTCTACCATTAATTGTGGTTGTCATCCAGAACTGGAACAAACTATAATAAGAAAAAGTGAATGAAAAACACATTTATTGTTCTCTAACTAAGCATCATAATCCAATAGAAGGGTTTCATCATAGTCCAAGAAGAGTTCCATCATAGTCCAATAGAAGAAATTTGGCTTGCTAAGTTATGACCTTCTTTCTAAAATTATTAAATGAATTTCTATTGGACCTAAAAATCTGTAAAAACCTGTGATTTCTTTCCCCCTTCTATACCCATGTGGGTGCTATGGAATAAAACTGTTGGGGAAAAACTTCATCATTCTCCCTCCCTTCACCAGCACAGGCAAGCAGCACATCTTGCCACAGAAACACAGGTTTTCTTTGCACTGCTTAAGGTGTATTGCAGATAATGATGTTTTGGGACGTCCTTGCTGTGCTTGTACTGCAGAAAGAGAAAACACCTGGCACAGGGATCTTGGGAGAGCAACAGGTAGCCAATAGCAGCTTCGCTCACTTGGAATTTCTTGAGTTAGGAACCAGACAGCTGAAAATCTGCTTCAAGTTATACAGAGGCACTCAGAGATGAGTCTGGAGCTGTGTTTCCCATGCACTGCTTAGCAAGTTCTAGTTAAAGAGTGAAATTTGACTTTTCACCCATGTTAGCACTTGCCAAGACATGTAGGTTTTGTGATTTGAAGAACCCACCTCTGTAATTTTTAAGTTCCAGTTTATTTTCTTCCCTCTTACCATTTCACACCCCTGCTACTAGAGCAAGAGTAGTTGCTGTTCCAGAGAAGACTGGAGGCAACAGTTTTGCGCTTCTTTTTTTGCAGAAAAGGATTAGAGAGAAGGAGTTTCTCTAGAGCAAAAGGATGCAAATCATTGTGAAATAATTTCAAAATTCCTGGAGCCGACAGCATAAGAGAGGAACACAGAGGGCATATTCTGTGCCAGGAGACACAGTTTCTAGCCAAAAGCTAAGATGTTGAAAAGTGGAAAAAATCTGCAATTTTAAATAAAAGCTTTGATATACAAATGTCAGGGGATCCCAAACACTGATTTTAAAACCCCCTATTCATAGTTGATGGTGGGAAGAAAAGTAAGGCTGCTGTGACACCTGGTGGGCTTCTCTCTGGGATGGAAGGGTGAAACTTCACCAGTCTACTTCCCTTCCCTTTCACTTTCCCCAACACTCCTTTGTCTTTCTACTTTCTCGTTAAGCTCGGCCACCAGCCAGAGGAGATTATTCACCTGCTCGCACCGCACGCAGGCACCTTTTGCACCGTCCCCTGGTACTACTGGCGGGTTAAAATGCTCCTTACAGGAAGGCATCTGGGCAGATGTGTCCTTCTTGGGGGGTTCTGTTTGGGTCGGTACACTTTTACTAGCTATAGTTTTTGATCGTTTGGAGACCACTGCTGAAAAAAACCTCAAACCCAACCAACCAACCCCCAACACAAAAGAAAAAACCCCACTAGCAGGAGGATGACCGCAACCCTGCCTGCGCAAGCTGCCCTGCCACACCCTCAAAGACGCGCCGCGCCCCTGCTCGCCTCGCTCCCTAGAGCCTTCTTTTAATCGCACCTCCGATGGCGGGGGGGGAAGGCCCTCCCTGCGTCTGAATGCCATTACTCCATTACAGAAATTCAGTGAGCTCCTACCATGTTTCTGCGTGACAGCAGAGTAGGTGTAAGCCTACAGGCCCATTCAAAAAAGAGCTCTGTGCAAACAGCAGAGGACTTCAGTTCTCAGAACTCATTAATCTTCGTTTTCTTTAAACAGGAAAACCATGAAAAGGAAAGGTCTTGATTAAATATATGACATCTGCTCTTTTTAGTTACCTTCTCTGTAGAAGGGACGGTGCGAACATACACACCATTACTGCAGGATATATACAGGATCGAATTTACAAAGATAATATCTTTAATGTGACTAATGCTGTACTCTAAGAGCCAGACCAGCTTTCAGGATATGCAGGCTGAAGCTTTGATCCTCAAAGCAAAATACAGCTTCAAACTCGTGATACAAGTTTAACTCACACAAGTTAATCAATTACATCATCAAAGAGGTTTGTACCTGCAACACAGACAGGGAAGACTCCGGAAGTCATGAGAGAGAGGAAAGCTGGGTTCAGCAGCACATACAGGAACTGCTGGTGGTTCAGGAATGGGAAAAATTGTAACAGGGCACAGAACCAGTACATTTATCAACTCTCAAATTTCTGTGCGGCAAAATCAAGTTTAAACAGTTCTTAATCTGAATTTAATTTTGAAAACTGGTGTTTGTATTTCAGTGAAGCATTTCTGTGCCTGAAAATGTCTCTTCAGTTTTCATTCAGTTGGTCTCATAAAAGACATCATTTGACTCTCCAATTTCTTTAATTATAGCAAGACTATTCAGTAAGGAAACTCAAAAAAGAAAGAGAATATTTTTGTATTTCTACAGATAAATTCCAAAATCGGAAATCAAACAAAACTTTAAAGTCTTAACTAAAGATAAAATAAATAAAAAGAGGGCATGATATAAAGTGTCCTTCCTTTTCCCAAGTCACAAAGTTGCCTGATCCAAAAGACTAGTATTTCAAAAGGATTAGAAGCATCTCCTCATGCCCAACAGGAAGCACATGTTTAGAAGATAAATATTTAGGAGATCTTTCTGGAGAGATAAAATCTGGGGAAAAAAAACCCCAAACATGTATTTCACCTTTCAGTGCACAAGACACAACATCCTAGGAGAGGTTCCTATCCCAGCTGTCCATTTATTATCAGTTATTTGACAACTAAAAACATTTGTTCCCCCTTCTGTGGCGGATGGGAATACCAAGCAATGCAAGGAACCAGCCTCTCCAGATCTCTTTTTTCCAGCTCAGATTCAGCAGGAAGCTGGAGGTCATGGATCTCAGAGAGGAGGAATTTTCTGTATTACAACTACAGATTTATTTCTCTTATTTTTATGTCAGAGTAATCACTGATAGTAAAGTTGTGTATAACATTCCTTAGTGCGGGAGAGTTAATGATGTGAGATGAACTGAAGCGTTGAGTTTTAAACCTCAACATTAAGCAGCTCTATTATTAAAATCCAGATTTATTCCAATCTTGTGCAATGCTCTTGTGACAGCTCAAAGAACTTTGATCTAAAACAAATTCTTACTTTAAATACTGCTGATCCTTCTGAAAAGGCAAATTAAACTGGGGTCATGGAAGGCTGAAGCACCCACTGTTTCCCAGGGTGAGGCCCCAGTAGAAGAGTCAAGGGAAATTGCATACAAAAGGAAAACACACAAGCCAAAAGGTGTATTAGCTGCAAATTAGGAATGGTCTCCTGTGTCTTTGTGTAGATGTGCAGAATGAGGCCATTTGGGGACACTGACCTTAATAACTGGACAGTTATTACATTAAAAACTAATTAGGTCACTTCAACAGCAAGCCACCAATGTGACATGTCCCAATATCCTTTTGAGTGGGCTCTTGGAGTCATGAACAGTAAGTTCAATAGTAAGATGCTTTTCCCAAAGCGGATGGTGAGGAGAAGAACGAAATTACAAGGTGGATTTTCATGAAGCTCAGCTTGGGAAACACAGCCTGAGTCTCAAATACCAGGTAAGAGATGGTAATGAGGTAAAAGATGGTAATGAGGTAAAATGAGGTAAAAGATGCACCAAGATTAGAAACAATGAATAAAAGAATTGGGTGGTTTTATTTGTATGAAAACTTAGGGTCAAAGAAAAAATGGAAAAATTGGACTGCTGTCTTTGATGTACACAGGAAATGGTAGAGGCGGGTTGGAGGGAGAATCAGCAAATAATCAAGAACATAAAAGTTTACAGCACCACTTGGAATTCATCTCAGTACTTCTGGAGGCCAATTTAATAAACATCCTTTCCTATTCTAGATGGCTTTTTCCAGTGGAGGTTCATTTATGTAATTAGATGGTACTAGGGTAACATTTTAATACCAGCAGCACCTGATGCCAGGCCAGGTTTACCCAGGTAGCTTAATTTACAGGGGGGAGTTTGGTTTTGGTATGGTTCATTTCTAGACAATAGAGAAAGAGAGTATAGAATACTTAGCTTAGAAGGATCCCAATCCTATTAGTTCCCAAAAGTTAAAAGTTATCTACAAATGAAGTAAGACTTCAGTCCCCAAAATAATGCCACAGGTATGTTTAGTGTGCTTAGGAAGTCACTTCCAAATGCATATACTGAAATTCTGGCTCCTTGCCTTAGAGCTGTTCACATTTTGCTACATGAGAAGCACAGCACTTGCCAAACTGATTTTCTCAGTAAAATGAGAAAAGGCTGAACCATTTTCCCATTAAAAACATGCACTAGTTTCCCAGGTATGTGTGCAGCAGTTATTTGTGTACTAATAAAGTCTTAAGTGTGATATAAGCATTTTATTCATTAGAAGACTGCATTTTCAAGTTAAGCTCACAATTTGAGTAGCTTTATTTAATACCTTTTTTCTTCTTAAAAAAATAGGTAAATATGGAGGAAACTGATGCAGGCACCACTGAGAAGATTCTGATCTCAGCTAAGTGCCTCTGTGATGCTGGCTTGTGACAGGCATCCGGAACTGGCAATAGCATTTGTCATACATGAGGACTGGCAGAAATATCAGCTCATTTATGTGTTTTGTTTGCTCTTCCCTAGAAGTCTGAAGACACCTGCCTTTTGTGCTGTAGCTTTCAAAGGCAGAGAAACAGTACATGAAAATCCAACATAGCTGTCTCCACTGTAAGCACCCCTAATATGTTAGTTATTAAAGACATCAGCTCTGCTTCTACATCTGCTGTCACCTGCAGAGATCAGAGCCTATATATACCTTACAAATCTTCACAGCTACACAAATGAAACTGCAAGTACCTGATCCTGACACCTGTCTTAAACAGGATTTGCAAAGCTGCCTCCCAACTGAAATGCAGACCCGCTTCAGCTCAGCCATCCATCACTGCCTGCAGACATGCTCGCGCTGCTGTCCCATTGCCGCCTGGCACAGGAACTGCCCCACGCTGAGCTCTGCTCTGCCAAGGGCTGGGCTCTCTCTGCTGACGATGGGAGCTGGTTTGGGTACCCCCACATGTTGCTGCAGCAGTGTCAATGATGACAGAGTGGCTGTGCTCTTTGCCCAGAAGTTAATGAATTAAGTTCTAACAGGACAAGACATGGAACTGGGCGCTATTACACCCAATTGCAGAGCCCAGAGACATTCAGAGGCTTTTGCAGCAGTCAGTGGTAGAGCCTTGGGATGTTAAGGCTGTGCAACAAAGGTTTACTGGGGAAGACAGATGCTTAAGCTTTAAACTAAACACTTAATGGCAATGGAAGCATGAACAACTTTTCTTTATTCCTTTCCACTCTGAATTTACTTCTACTCAATAGTGGGGCTAAAAAAAGAAAACAAGGTGAACACTATTCTTCTAAGCTCTGATTCTTTGTTCTCTGCCCCCACCTCAGTACACCCAAATTTGCTTCAACATACCTTCAGCAGGGTGTTTAGCTTTGTTGCAGGTGTTTCAAAACATTTCTATTTTAGACAGTGCCTGCAGAACCCACTGACACCTTCTCTGAAGGAACAGTTGCTACCTCAAGAAAAAGAAAAAAAAAACCAGAAGGCGGGGGGCATCCAGGCTGATGTGTATTGTATCTTTCCCATGGCTCTATGCCTACAGAGAACATTTCCCAAGGAGGAAGGAGGTTTTTTGGTGTCTTTTTGAATCAAGCAGAGGGATTTCCACTTTATGATCACCAGACATTCTTTTGAGATAAACAGGAGTGGATAAAGATCCTACATTCCTTTAAGCATACAGAATAAAAACCACTGTGAGATTCTAAAGGTTTATAAATGAAAAACCATCACCAAGGAGCCAAGAAGTCTGGCTTCCCCTTTGAATACTGCTCTCAGCCTCAACGAGATGCATTTTTTTGTTCAACTTTCTCACAACATTCACCTAACTCCACTTGCCAGCATGTTTTGCCAAATTAGAAAAACTGCTGCAGAAACCATCTGCTCGAGATTGCTTACATATAATAAAGTATGGCTCAATACAATGTATTGGAAATGTTTGGGGATCTTTACATGGGAACCAAAAGCAGCAGTGCTGACTCAGGCAGATCTCCCGCTGATGTCAGTGGGAATTGCACCTGAACAGGCTCTGCTGGGGCTGATACAGAGCTGGCTGTTCTGTGCCTGCCGCTGACTGACAGGAGAACATATGGTTATAGTTTAACAACACCAACTGTAATGGAGATGAGAAGGAAAGTTTATAGCATTTCTGGCTTGCTGCTCTTTTATAACTATCAAAAACACTCAAATGATTTGTACACGTCTGCTCTGTAACAGCTTTTCCCAGCTTCAAGTGAACACTGAGCAACTGCTCCAAAGTTAGGTCCTACTGCAACAGCAAAAGTTGATCTGTTGATATAAAAACATGAACACCAGAAAGACTACATGTGAAGGCTAAAATAAAACTTGATGGTTTCCCTGCAGATTGTACTACATTGTCTCTGGATGAGAATGCAGACATTTCAACACATCCCCAGTGGTTCAATCTGAAGCAGAAATAAAGCCTTTGTAGCACAGACTTTATCAGCCTAGTAGTGGGACACATGTGACAGCTGTTACACCAAAGGACAGTGGCTTCTCAAATTTGACTCCAAATGTAGGTGTTAGAAAATTACAGCCTTAGTAAGTCTAAAAGCTGAGTGTGTCACTCAGATTACAGCACCTGTGAATCGTGATCACCAAAGCAGCACCTCCAAGGAGATAAATCAACACCCCAACCCCACATGAGTTGCACAGGGATGCAGAATACTGAGAAGTAAAGAAGAGAAGCTATGATACATGTTCCCACAAGTCTTAACCACTATTGTAAGGGATTCTGAACCTTCAATAATTCCTAGGAAGGGGCCACATTAGAGAATCACATGCAGAGTAGGTAAAATATTTCCTTTTGCAACCCACTAATTAGCATGCACCCCTCACAGAGGTTGCAATTTGGTTGCAGTTCCCAGGCATGCGCCCTTTCCGATCGAATACTACAACAAACTCCTGCGTTTTGCATCACAGAGCTTCTGTTCCCCTCAGTTTATCAGCCATGGGAACACTGGATGTGAGATTAGCTCAGCTGGTCAGAGCAGAGTGCTAATAAAAGATTGTGGGTTTGATCCCCATATGGGCCATTCACTTGAGAGTTGGACTCAATGATCCTTGTGGGTCCTTCCAACGCAGAATATTCTGTGATTCTGAAATTCACTTCCATAGAATGTCTACAGAAGCCACACTCCTGTTACTCAGGCACAGGGACACGGTGAAAGCTGAAAACCATCACATCGATTATGTTTTTTCATGTAATGAAAGGCAGAAGTGGCAGGAAATTAAAAATACAAGGCAAGGAAGATCTCACTCCAAATCTCAAAGGAGTGCAGCTTCGTAGTAAGTGATCATCCCCTCTGTCAGATATCCCCCAGAGTGGACCTCTGGGTAGGGATCTTCCTGCATTTAGGTGGCCACAATAAGAGATTCTGAGAAATTTCAACTGCTTTGGTTGAAGGAAGGTAACAACTTAGCATTTGACCTCTGATTTGGGCAAAAGCCAATGCATGGCCACTTCCTAAATTATTGCTCAATTCCCTCCTGAAGCATTGCATTCCGGTAAAGGGAGCCTGGAGAATCAACTTGAGGGACACAGCACCCAGGCTGGAGCTCACCAGCAGAGACGAGACTCTTCCTGGTACTCCTTGTGAGAAGGTTCTCTGACACTTGTTTAGCCTCAATGCTTGATTCATCCTTACCTGTACTCTGCGTTTCCTATAAACGCTCTCGGAAGAGAATCCATTTGCACAGGGATGGTTAGGAAGAACACTGAAGTATCATTAATATTCTCCACAGTGCATTCTCATTACAAGGACCAAGAAAACTGTATCAAAAAGACTTTGATCTCCAAAAACATGGCCCTAATCCCATACGAAGGAGTTTATCTACCATCCACAGAATCACAACATGCAATTAGGAAACAGTAAAAGAAGAAAATTATAGTTCCTGTAGAACAAGCACTCCTTGGAAGACACTAAGTGTTAGAAAAAATATTTGAAAGTTAAAGTAAGGATGTTTGGTTTAGAGGAATCATCACAGAAAGGGCACCAACTGAAATTCCAATGCAACTGTAATTAGGTTAATTAACATACAGAGGCACCATTCGTTTGTCTTATGATATCAGTTCCGACTTTACCATAACATTAAGAAGCTGTTGGCCTGGGTCACGTGAAAGAACATTTGTGTCACTGCAGTTATTCAAAGGAACATGAAGTCTGTAGTTACACACAGTATAACACTAGCTTTAGGGAATGCTTACCTTACATGGACTTTGGGGGTGGAAAAATAAGATCTACCAGGATTGCTCTGCCATTCCTGAACAGGTGCTTACCTTGCTTACAACAGATCACTTGGCACAGCTTTGTTCTGTCTTCTGTGTTAGCTATCATAATTCTATAGCTCCTTCTTCCTACGTAGCTACTGAGACAAAACATTTAAATGAAATAAAAGCAAGCAGGAAAAGTAAAAAATGGGGATCACTGCAGTAGTTTCTTCCCCTCTGTTAAGATTAAGGGAAGGAATGCAGTATGTACCTCGCACCTTAAGTGAAAGCAAGTCTAAAATAATTCCATGCTGAAGCAGACATCAGCTTACAGTTAAGCCCAAACAAGCAAATATTAGTTATTTCATTTTTGACACCCCTGTGTTACCTTGCCCTTGTTGCTTCCACTCTTGCTTGTGTTGTTGTATCTCACATTTCTTTTTGCCAGCTGGAACTGTAATTCTGTTCCCAGAGGTGACTGAGAGCAGGGCAGCCCTCTGTGGGCTGTGATTTTGCCTGGATCACCAGTGCACAGCAGTCAAACTCCAACCTGCCTCAAAAGCACCAAGTCCCAAAGCACAGCTTGGCTCAGAACTAAGGTTTTGTTCTGAGGAATCTGAGCAGAATGGTATTGGGAGCAAGAGCAAGGCCACACTCACGGTGAGTGGGACAAGTCAGGAATGGGACAGAACGTTGCCTGCCAGATCTCTCACAGAGGAACCCAGAACAGCAATCCCACAGAAGAACAAAACAGAAGCATTTGCAATGCTGCATGACAAACTGAACTTCACCTCTGGGCTATGAGCAGTACAGGTTTTAACACTTCATCAAAGGAGAGAGGAGTTTTACTTTGGACAGTAGACTTTATTAGAAATTTTCTCCTCATTCATCAGTAAATTCACATTAAAATATGCTGAAGGCAGCTCAGTCTAAACATTGGACATTCTGCCATAACAACAACTTCCAGTTTAAAAACTAGATAATGATTCAGGCAGATAACTTGAAACATGTAAGAAACGCAAACAGAAAGCAGCATCTTAAAAAAAAAGGGATGAGCCTGAAAAATTGATACATTTCAGATTGAGCTGGGGAGAAAACCAAAATCAGTCACCCCAAGATGGGAAACAGTTAAATGAGAACTCCACAGATGCTAAACAGATAAATAAACATTATAACCACACATACATTAAAAAGAAAACAAAGTACTTAGAGTTCATACCACATAAAAATCATAAATTTGTTCAAATAAAAAAAAGTGACAAGCTTTCTAAAATATGAATATCCTAAATTCTTGGGACAAAGTGAACACTTTGTTTTAAACTGCAGAACTTTGGAGGGACTAGATTTGGTCTTGAAAACAACGAACTGCACCTTACTGTTACCAAGTCCAGAAACTGATCTGACACATAAACCATTTTTTTCCTCTCATGTTTTTAAACCACGTTCTCTTCTTCTACACAATAACCTGCTTTTTTTAAACATTAGAGCTTTTAGATATTATAGGCCTAATTATGTTGAGCACTGAACATGAAGAACTCTCAACAACTCTGCTTACCAAAGACAAGGTTTAAATATTTTTCAGAAGTTACTGTCAAGACTTTTGCTAATTTATTTTTATTTATTGGGGTAAAGTGTAGGAGAGAGAAAGAAAAAGAAAAATAAAAATCATAATATTGAAGAATGCTCTGTCCTGCAGGACAGTGAATCTTGCAGGTCAGATTTCCTATTGGCATTTACCAGAGGCAACAAAGATAAACCAATGTATGAGAGATGAGAATTTTAGCCTTCAGGACTGTAAACACAACAGGCAACAGGTAACATATGAACCTCAATCAAATCAATGTTTTCACATTCTTTAGTAGTCCCCCACAGTGACCTGCTTTCACTGGTTCAGAAAAAAAATATATATTAAAAATTAAATAACACTTAAGTGTCCATCACAAAGATTTATATTTTGCTGTAAACAATTTTCTGCCATTTGCATTGATGAAGTCCAATGTGAGGCCAGAGGGTTCTAGATGTCTTATTGGTACTGTAAATAATTTTTCAGAGACAGAGGCAAAGGTAGAATTTCTATGTCATGCAGGCGGTCTCTGCCAAGAGCAAAACGAATTGATCTTCGGCACAAGTCCATTAAAGGCAGGGGTTCCGCTGGAAAAACAGGAGAAAGAAAAGAAAGAGTTAATTTTTCAGCAGCTCCATTTACAGACGTTTTATTTATTAACAGAGATTCTGTATTCTATCGATCAGTCATAAAGATAGTAATGGTATTGGGAAAACCTTGGTATCTTGAAGCAGTTAAGATAATCACTAGAAACCAAGGCAGAATTTTCTATGTTTCACCCATGGTAAGGCGCTGCAAAGTTTCACACTAAGCTTCTTTATCTGTGAAGTTTACAATAATAATGCCAAACCACTCCTCAGGCCACCCTACTAAGCTGCAGCATGAGAAGTTACTACATTTCCAGATCTCAAACAAGACAAAGAGTTTCTGTGTTTATAATACAACATTTGTCATGTTGTGTTAACGTGAACTACACTGGCAGCTCCTGACCTTTACATCCCAGCTCCTTCTGCATCTTAGGAACTGGAACTGGCACTTAGGGGTAACCAAACTTCTCAGCCAACAGTGCTTTTCCTTACTTTCTAGGAAGTTCAAAAACTTTTTCTTGGAAGACAAAAACCAAACAAAACACCCTCAAAAACCTAGAGGAAACATAACCTTTTCCTCTGTGAATAAATTAGGGGAGGAGAATTTGGCTGACTGGAAGGGAGGGTGTGTGTTCTGAAACACACATAAACAACATCTTCAGATGTCTCAAGTTTAATTTAATGAAAGTGAATTAAGTATCTGCCAGAAATGCCTCGCTGATAGCACTTAATACTGGAGACCCAAACACTGATCCCCAGCATCTCAAACCATCTCACCCCTACGTCTCATCCTGGCCTGCAAAGCTTGCACAGAACTGCAGGAACATCATAAAATTTCCACCTCATAGTAGCAAGAATCATCTCTGTGACTGCAGTGTTGGCAATGGAAATCTTTTTGCCACGGGAACTGGAATAAAGCTGTGAAGTCTTGTACCAGTTACCGCTATCTTAAAGAACTCCAACCAGATGGATTTTTTTGCACGTGCTGGTTTAAAAGAGTAAGAACTTAAAAGATTAAAGGAAGCTCTTCCTCTTTACATGATAAAACAGAAGTAGCCTTAAAACCCTTACTAGCACTTTCAAATGGAGGGGAAAAAAGTCCTGTGCCTATACTGTAGTGATGACATTTTATAAACTTGACAGATTTCTTAAAAGTGCTCAACATTGTAGAGCACTCTTTTATGTGCCACGTGCAGGTTTACACACACTGTGTCTAGTGGAAGGTGTGCTCTCATGGCAGGGGGATGGAACCAGATGAGCTTTAAGGTCCCTTTTAACCCAAACCATTCCATGACTTTATTCTATAATTCTGTGTTAATCTATCAATTTGTTAGCTGGTATTTTTAAAACTACTTGAAAAAAAAAAAAAAATCATTGCAAATCACAAAATATCCAATTAAGGACTGGTTTTATACACTGTAATTGTCTGCTCTGGTGACACACCACTGACTTAATGGATTTTCCATCATTTATCCCAGCAACACATTTGATTTGTGTTGTCCACGGTTCACTATGGTATTTCCCCAAAGTGGCTGCAAAAAAGCTTAGAAAGCATTCTGAAAGACTAAAGCTTTTTTAGCTTGTAACCCATTTCAGTGACTTGATATTGAGTCTACTCCTTGAAAATACACCTCATTGATAATTTTACCTATTAAAAATTACAAAATAAGAGCCCTCACATTCCAGTAACAAAGCAACATTTTCTATACATCGGTGATCTTAGTTTCAATTTTTTCCACAGCAGAATTATGAATGTTAAATCTTAAGGGATGAAGCTGTAAAATTCATTAACCAGGATTAATAAGCAGGAGCAAAAATAGCTCATGAGTTCTGGGACACAGAATACAACACATCTTACAAGTCTTACACCATAAACAACAGTTTTCTGAGTATCTTCCCACAATCTCTGAGGTCCCATTAGGAAGATATAAAATGAGGACTAGGAGTGTTTAAAGCCATTAACTGACCATGTGGTCTCTTTTTTTTTCCCTAGACAAAGGAATATGTAAAATGTAACCATCTGTGCAGCCAGGCACAGCGTCAATCCCAAACTTCAAAACACAATTTAAGGAAAGGTTAAATTATTTTTCAAGCTTGAAATGCGAAATGAATGTCTCCTGTCTCACTTCTACAGGGAATTTTCAAATGCTGAAGAAATGCCTTCAAGTGTTTGCAACAGCTGCTAAATTGCACATACTAAATGTGTTTTTGCAACTTGAAAATTGAACTATATTCTTTTTATTCTGCCCGACAGCAGTTCAAACCTACAACAAATTCAGAACAGGTCAGTCCTACAATACTAAATAAAAATTATGTTTTCTGGGGTGCTGGCTGTAATAACTTGAGAAAAAATTGTAATAAGAGCGTTTTAAGTTAAAAATTTATGTAGCTGTGCACAGTCCTAAATGAATAAAAATTAAATTCAGAAAAAGAAATAATCTTAATTTCAAAATAATTTATGGGACCAAGGCAGAACTTTAAAATTAAAGACTGACATTTTTCAGGCAGCCTAGCTCAACAGAACCATCATTAACCATTTCGTGTGTACCTTAATGCCAGCACTCCCCTTTTACCACATCTCACATTTTTACTACGTATTTTACAAAGCAGGAATAAAAGCACCACGGGTAACTCAGTCCTTCCAGAGAGGAAAGGACTGGTTCAACCTGAGGATGTTGCCATGCACCCCACCTGAAACACGCACACAGACTTGATGTATCCAAAACACTCCACAGCACATTCAAACGTTCAAATCATTATTTCCAAAATGCTGTTTTCATTTGAGGTCATACAAATACTGCTGAGAAGAGTCTAATAATGCGAGGGTTGGGAAGATGAATACTCTGAGGCCACATCGTTAGCTTTAACTTGGCTACTGAAAAAGCCTTTCTTTCACACCTTTAAATATTTACCTTTGAAAAACTCTTAAATTCAGGGATATTAACTGTTTGTCTGAACATCCCTCTACTTCTAATGCATATTAGGTATACCAAGAGTTGTATTTTTAAAACAACCCCCAACAGATTGCAACTGGAACATTCAAGGCCCCCAGAAGAACCTGAACTAACCATTTTTCCAAAGTCATGTGAACTCCAGGAATGTCCTTGCCATTAGAAAAAGAAGGAATGAATTGCTGAGCTGGAATGCAAAATTGCAAAGAAAACATGATTCACAAGAATGGCTCTTTGTACAAAATTCCCAACCAGGCTAAGAAATCCAAGGCGAGACACTCCAGGGCAAGGGAGCAAGCCTTGCACAGGAAATCCAGCGCTTCCTCTGGGCTGCAACAGCACCTGGGGAGGAACTGCAGCTTTTGGGTAACACAGCTCCATGCCTGGGCCAACTCCAGCCACCTTCCTGAACGTACTTTAACTAATCACCTTCTCATTCAAAGTTTACTCTGAGACCTCTTCACCCGAAGGTATCTCCTCATATCTGCCATATTACAGGAAATTATTTTTCAAAAAAAAAAAAAAAAAAAAATTAAAAATTAATTATAAAAAAAATACTGCTTAATTGACATGTCAGTGTTGAATTCCTGTGTCTCCCCGTCTGGTACTAGTAGTTTAAAAAAAGGCCATTTGCAAACCTTCCTTTCCCTACACTACAGTCACACCCAGGGGAACACTTTGGGAGCACTCCTCTCACCCAGAGCTGCATTTCACCAAGAGGGCCACAACACAGCTTAAATGGCTATTTAACGTACTAGCTAATAACTTTAAAATCCCTTAAATATATATTTGGTTACTTACATTAATTAAAATAGCTATTAAGTAACTATTCAGCTATGAATAACACAAAACTGTATTATTATACACACAGATACATTCATTCTAACGGTGTCATTGCTGGGTTAAGGACAAAGGCAAAGAAGTTTGTAACCAGACACAACCCTGTGCTTGTGAGCATTCCTCCAGTGCACATACATTTTTGAGAGCAATTTGCACATCATTACCAGCCGAAAAGTTCATTTAGTTTTGGCAACCTGCAGTTATTTAACAATCTGGCACTCCAGCAAGGCTGCCTCCTCTCTGCAAACAGGCTTTTGTAGTTGAGATAAAGTCATCTAGCAGCCGATAACACTAAATGTTATTAACTGCAATGTTACATATGGCTCACACAAAAGAGCAGCTCTTAGCACACAACACTTACTTGCCAAATGACAACACTATTTTTTAAAATAAATTTGTAAAGCTCTAACAGCACCTCATGTTCATGGCTTTCAATAATCTAGGAAGAACATATCTCATGTTATCAAAGCAGATGTAACTGGGAGGGGGAACCACAATCAGCAAAATTAAAGCTGGGTGAAAGACAAAGGAAGTTTTTATAAGAATTGATGTCACCAAAAATTAAGAAATTTTTTTTTCTTACTTATTTCATATACATACCTAAGACACCAAGCTACCTTATATTTCCATAGTTTTGACCTTAAACTTACTAAAAAGCACTTATATTCAGTGATCCATGTTAATATTTCCAACTGCTGAAAGGCAGTTTTAAAGTTAGATTTAAAAAAAAAAAAAAAAAAAAAAAAACAAAAAAACCCAGTGTCAGGAGACAGAGATGGGATAGCACATCATTAAATAAGTGGAGGACATCTCTCCAGTCCCAACTTTGCACTCCCCACAAGGGATGAGGCAGCTCATTAAGGAAGCCACAATGCCTCAAGAAAGAAGTCTTGCAGAAGTGCTGCACAGCCAGTGCACAGAGAGCAGTCTGGAAAGGAGGAAAAAGCAGGATGGCACTGTTCCTATCCTGACGCCACTGTTCATATCCCAATGCCACTGTTTGTGTCCTACCTGGCACAAAGTTTTCTGTATTTTCCACACTTTGTGGTTATTGCCCAGTTCCCCTTCCTGCTCCTGAGTCTTTACCTCTCTAAGTCAGCAGCACTCAGGTTTTGCCCGGCACTGCCTTTCACTGCTCCATTTTTACCTCATACTTTGCCAAGATCAGTGAGCATCATGATCTTCAGAGGGATGGTGTCTCCCAACGACTGATCCCTTGCCATGGAAGGGGCTCCAATATGGACATGAGGTATCAGTCCTACACTGGGCCTGCTCTGGTGGGACTCCCACATGCAGAAAGAGGGATGGGAAAGCTCCTCCACAGCTTGCCAGCACTCAGCTCCCTGATGTTTACCTGCTCCGAGGGACAATCCTCTGTCCTCCAGCAGTGCACTCAAGTGCCCACCGTATTTTACAGACTGCAGCATGCTTTTATTAAATCCTTTTTCCTCAATTTTCATCCCTCCTCCAGTTATTAAGACACCTGCTAAGAGGTAACGTGGCCTAAGTGTTTCCATTAGGGTGATTTAGAGTATGCAGAAATCTGTAACTACCATTTAATTATCACACACAATAAGCACACAAATATATGTAAGCCAGGAGTTTTCCCTCCAACCTTTCTGTCAAAGCTTAATTATTGTTTTAATTTTACACAGTACAGGCCAAATTCTTTCCAAAGCATAATAGGGTACATAAATACACCCCTTGTGACATATTTATGGCTTCCCTGATGCAACTGATGGAGAATTTGAGCTGTGTTCCTCAAATGGCACAATCTAGAGAAAGGAAATTGCAAATAATATATTAAAGAACACAGGCTATGACCAGCCATAAAAAATGCTAATAAATCTCCTAACAGCAACGAAAACTCGGACAAAGGATAACACTTATCTATTTTCCCCACAGATGTCTTTAAGCTCTGTGCAGCCTAACTTTCTAAGTGAAGCACCTTAGAAATCACATTTAAATCACGGTCCAGGAGATCCAGAGCAATCACCTCTCTCAAGAATTCTGCAATTCGAAAGGGCACAGCGTGATTTGCAGGAGAGCACTGTCATTTTCCCTTAAGTCCCAGGTTTATCCATCTGCCCCCGCCGGCAGCCCCTTCCCAGGCAGCTGGGAGCTTTGGCACTCGGTCCTCCAAAGCTCCCGGGTGGCAGATGGGGAGATGCTGTGTTATCAGGCACGGCTGATAAGGAGCCACTGTCTCCAACAGTTGTCTGCCTGCACAAATACAGCTCTGTGCTGTCCACACCCGCCCCTCGCTTTTAGCAGGCACGGTGGGGAAGGTGAAATACAAAAACAACACAAACACCGCCCTGTATTTGAGCTCACCCGCATCCCACAAAAATTCGGCACTTGGAATTTAGTATGTTAAAGGGAGAAAGGAAGGCAAGAAAGCTTGAAGAGGGGGAAGGGCTCAGGGGTAACCCTCCCCCACACTCTTCTGCATGCCTTGGGCTGGGCAGGGAGGATTAGTTTACAGATACCTTTGGCTTTTAAGTGTTAAATGATGCAATTAAGGGCAGTTCAAAACTTCAATCAAGCAGGCATTTAGCAGAATTAAGCAAAAAGAGCAGCAGTGAACAAGCAGATATTCTGCAGCATCATTTGTTTTCAGTTAAAGCTCTCCAGCTGTGCTTTCTTGAGAGGAAAATGGTTGAAAAGCAGAACAGAACGAAAACAAACCAAAACCAAGCCCCAAAGCCAGTGGCCTCTTGTTATGGCTTCGATAAAGAATCTGTCCTTTCAGCACAAATACACAGCTCCGTGCAATGTCCTTTTTGCAGTTCAGAGCTTGTAATCTCCTGGGAGGTAGACACAAGACTCAGACAACTGGTCCTGACTCATGAGCACCAGAGCCTAAATTCAATTAATTCAACACAGGCTTAAAATTTACTCCTAAAGATTTCAACTTAGTAGACTTAAGCATAGGCCTAAACATTTTTTTTAGTCGTATTGGTTACAGGAGTGTTTTTGGAAAAGTAATTTGTCTGTGTACATTTGTAGGAAGGCTATATCCATAGTTATACACACCTATACCTGCAGTGACCCCTCTTGAGAGGCTCCTCGTGGTCTCTAATAGTTCTTACCCTCTAGGTAGATTTATGATCGACCCAAAAAAAGCCCTGATCCACCACATTTAATATGAAGAACAGGCACAGTCAAAGTCTGGCCCAGGCCAAATCTACAAGCACACCTCACTGGTCAACTCACCTGAAAATCTTCTTTTTCTGAATTACAACTGCTAATTTAAATGTATATATGCATCATAATAATTCAATTTCCATCACCACCTCCAAAATCACATGTATGACTCCTATTTTAAAACATTTTAACACACTCTTTCTACAATTTAGATTACTAAATTATACTGCTCTGAATCAGAAACTGCAAGAGACTCAGATACTAAGAAACTTTAACAGCAAACAAGTGGCTTTTCTTTTTTTTTAATGGAGCAAGGCTCTGTATTAAACTGGTTTTGCCATATCTTGATAAATTTGCATGCTGACAAAGAGCATAAGCAAAACCAGTGGCCACTTCCCTTCTGAAAGAGGAAGGACACATATGAATTTATTCCCTATGTGCATCAGGAAAATGTAAATAAAGGAGGATGGGCTGGAAAGATTTCCTTTCTGCCTTGATTTGTTTGTTCTTCTCCCCGCAGATACTTCCACATTTCAAGCTTTGCTCTTGAACACAGTGTGAAGGTAAATTGGGACAGTTGCTTCAGTGATAATTTAAATGTCCTGTATAGCAAAGACACCAAAAAATTAACAGGCGCCCTTTAAAACCAACAAACAAAACCAAGTGTTTGACATCAGAGATGAGCCTAAGCTACAACCACAGGCTCCCTAGCTCCTCCCTGCTCGAACTTCCCCAAGTTTACCATGCTGGGAATGAAGATTTGGCTCAGAATAATCCGTAATATATACTTTATAGCTTTTAATCTCAGAAACACATTTATCACCATTAAATTCAGCTTGTGTGCCAGCCCATAAACAGGGAAGTTAAAATGTATCAAGGTGAGAGAAGATTAAAGCTTGGATGAGAATTTCACTGAGTAGATGCACCGGAGTTCAAAGACAATGTTGTTCAGGGGTTATAGACAGATTTATAGACAAAGTAATAACAGAAAAAGTTGAAGGAAAGTTCAGGATTCAAGGACAAACCACTGCAGACAACTATTCCAACAGGCACCCGCACACTGTGAGCAACACCCTGACTGAAATACACTGAAACAATTCCTTGCATTTCATCTCTTCAGGAGATGTGTTTCATAAAAGGGCATATAAAATAGCATGCATAGGCACACACCTATAACCACCTTTACAGCTGTGAACAAGTCCTTATTGCTCAGGAAAGGGGGGCAGGAAGTCAAAGATATTTTTGGTGAACCTCTTCTGATTCCTTTAATTCATTAACACATTTCTGCCTTAACAGCATGACAGCAGATGAGGAGATTTCTTGGTGGGAAACCTAATCATACTGATTATAATATCCTAAAATTCAAACTCGTACGTTTTCACAGCTGTTCTTAAACACATTTTTATTTTGGGTTAGCTAATCAAGGATGAGAGGAGGAGAGGGGAAAGGGAAGAGAATGAATGAGAAGCATGCAAAGAAACAAAATGTTGGATATGTGCTGAACCCAGCGGGTCCCTGATTGCCTGACTGCCCCCTCTGCCCTTCTCCTGCTGGCCTCTTCTATACCTGTTGCGTTGTGTGTGACATGTTTGTTGTGTGGGACAGTGAAGTACTCCCTTTCATCTTTTCTTGTACTGTGCCTGGCATGCTGGAGCCTCACCAGAATTTCCCCACACCACCACACTGAAATAACACACCCTCATTGGACATTTCCACTGCTTACAACTCCCACTCTCAGCTGGAACCTCTCACAATAGTTTTCTGCATGGCTCTTTAGTATTATACCAAAGTTGTATACCCTAGTTAGCAATTAAATTGATTCAAAGCATCTTTTGCACCACACTGCAGCTTTCTTTGAAGTTTCACCATATTGACAGGGTAACAGAACTGATGACTCTCCTACTTACATTAATACAAATTGTGCTGAGCTGTTTCAGACAATTAATATTTGACTACATTCCTCATATCATCGTTACATGACATTTTCTCAGCTGCTTCAATTTAAATTAACCAGAGGCTCCAACATATGCAGATTTTCTCAAACCAAGCGAAAAAATGACAGCAGCATGTCATTTAAATTTTAATGCAGTTGTAGACAAGCTAATGATCTCCAGTGGAGATTCACAAACAATAGACCTGACTCATCACTTTATTCTAGTTTTTGTATTAACAGAATTACATAGGAATAAATCTGGAGCCATGAAGTTGCAATTAAGCTCAATATAATTAATTTGATCCAATTAGTTTAGTACCATTTATATTTTGGACTTCTTGAAAGCAATTTTTTTCTTAAGAACCATAATCTTCACCAGCAGAAAATGGGTACTGGAGATGATGTGAATTATTTTCCTACTGAATTTAGGATTCATCATTGTTCCTGGCATGCCAACACAGCTGATGCTCTCTGAACACATTCTAAAGCATTCAGTTTGAACACAAATGCACTCTCGCAGCACAGGTAGAGCACACAGGGCTGCTTCCACTCACCATTGTGCAGCTCTTCTCAATCACAAGCTCTTGTTACCATCTTTCAATGCTGGCAAAGCTCTGTCTGAAATGTCACAGCCCTGTGCCCCACCTACAATCAACAATACTGCCACGTCATCTTACAAACTCATTTTTTGTGAGATATACGAGTGTGGAAAGAGGATTTCCATATTATGCATTCTACAGCCACTGTATGAGATGTGTTATCACACCCCAAGCCTCTGAAGCACCAGCACAAACTCACTGACACGGTGGGAGAGGTGAGAGGGTAGGTGGGCTAGGGAGTGGTCTGCCCACTGAAGTGACTTTTCTTGTCCTGGGCATGTGGGGGTTAGGGGAATACAACATGAAGACAAACATTAAAACTCACAAAAACATCCCCTGGAGTTTCACACGGGATTCCTAAAATCTGATAGCTATACCCGAGTTTCACTCACTCTGAATTTCTTCACCTCTAGGGCAGCATCACTGAGCAAAACTTTACTGTACTTGGTCCTTCTGGATACATGGACAGCAGGAGTCCCCTATGAGCTGCCTTCTCTGGCCAGAACAGCTGGAAGAGAGGGTGGCAGCTGGGATGGACCTGCTGCCATTCTCCATCCACCCATCAGCCTACTCCTCACAACACTGCTCATTATACTTTGAGAACTAGGCCTGCAGGGTAATACCACTCAACTTTTCCCTGTCCTCTGCAGCCCACCAGATCCAGGCAACACATTTCCTTTGGACCTCTCAAACTCCACACGACGACTCTTCCTCCAGAGTTGCTCACTTGGTCCAATGAGTTCAAGCACAAAGCGGAGGGCAGCAAGGAGTGACATGGGGGACTTTGACCCCAGCCCTCTCTTCCTGACACATCTCCCAGCTTCATGCTTGGTCCTTCTGTCCCCACTTGTGGTTTTATGATCACCATCTGCACAGGACCCCACTGGTGTCAGACAAGAAGAGCAGAAAGCCAGGAGCAGCTGAACCCCTGAGTGGTGTGGCTGTGCTCTGGAAGGAACTACAAAACACCATAGAGGGTCTGGCTTTATTGCTTCTCCCTGATTCATTATCAAACATGCCTTGTCCATGAACAGCCTGTTCCAGCTCGCTCTGCCCCAGCAGCCAGCTGGCAGCAGTTGCACAGGTGTAAATGAAAGCATCATCTGGCCTGCAGAAAAGCTATTATGAACAAAGATTTATCTAGAATTTCAGGTCCCTAAGTCAATCTGTGAGGCTGGCAATTAAAAAAGGCATCTGGGAACAACAAAGCAAAGCCTAGCAATTCACCCACATCTTTCATGTACTTGCACGCCTGATTTCTGTAGGAAAGGGAATCTCATCCACCCACTAATACAGCTGATAGCAAATAAAAACCTAAAATGAAAGAAACCGAATGTGTGCGAAAAACCTTATCACATGTGTTTTCAGATTCCTAAAGACTTTCAGGCAGGAGCTCTAGGCACTCAGCTCACTATAACATATGTGTGTGATTGACACCACAGAAAAAAACCCCCATTTCTAGAATTCTACAACCTGGGGAGGTGTACAATAATTTCTTAACATGAAATATAAACTTTTTTCAACACGGTTTTAGCTCCAGTGGGATCTATTTTCTTATCTGGGCATTGGTAAATATGCAGGTATCCGTTTTCTACAATAAATGAGTTTATGCAAGCCCACAGTGAGGTCTCACAATAAATGACTTGGTTCATTACAGTGCCAAGCAGACAGCACTGAACACAATGAGGCTATTTCCAGCCCCTACAACAGGGATGGCTTTTTTGGTCATTTTTTGGGGTTTTCACATTTTATTTACAGTTCAGAATATCAATTTCAAACTTACACAGTTAAGTTCTTCAGTGGGAATACTAGTGGGGACTTCTGTTTTAGTTTTCTTCCAAGTACTGGCGTATCAATTTGATGCTAAATTTCTACTATGTTTTAATAGATTCTGGACAGACTCCTTAATTGTCAGCCTCATATTTTGAACACTAATTTGTAGTGTTTCATTAATGTGATTACAAAACCAAAAAGGTGAGAGACAAATATCAATCCCATTTTAAGCTTGTGTGGAAGATATATACATATATGTAATTTTTATCGTTCACATATAACTCTATTCTGACTCTTTTCAGTCAAATCTTCTGACCTATTAAACCATTTGTGTTATTTTCTCTCGTATCAGCTGGCTCCTTCCCTATCTTCTAACCTCCTACTCTCAAATAGTGTCAGTCAGTGCACTGGGGTTTAAAAAGAAAAAACCCTTCTACCTGTAGGTCTGGAAACATCAGGCACAGGGTATTTTACTTGTTTTATATAAAAATCTAGGTGACATTGGTGCAACAGATGAAATGCTAACTTCTAAGCCTAAATTCTTTACCTTGGTACTTAATCCAAAGTACAACCCCTCCACCACCCCCCCCCCCCCCAAAGTATTAAAAGCACATTCAGAATTACACAGAGCACAAAAGAATGCTTCCCACCGAATTCCTTCCGCTCCCTGGCGACTCAGCCTTTTTGACTCCTCCAGCACTGTGAGCAAAGTCAAAGGGATTTTTACCAAGGTAAATACTGCTAAATGGGGTCCCCCATCCATATATATTTCACTTTATCCCTGTAGCCAAGTCATTTCTGATTGCCAAGTCAATCTGCCTGTAAGATTAATTTGATTTTTTTCCCAAGTACTCAGAGTTTGAGATAAACACTGACCCCTCGGGCATAGGAACATGCCCAGGCCACTCTGATGTCTTGGATATTTCTTAACTAATTAAGTTAATCATGTAGACAATGACTGAGCAAAAAGCTACACAGAGCTTTCCAAAACCATCCTTCACAGGGGTGGGAACAGCCAACCAGAGCAGACTTCCTGGGGAGCATTCCAAACCCATCCTCTACACCCATGGCATTAGTTCATTGTTTACTTAGGATATGCTTTTACTCCAGGAGGAGAGATCAAGACCTCGTGCTTGTTTTACGTCTTATTCAACCATACAGAGAATCAAACCCACAACCCCAAAGCACACTGCAGTCCAGCTGTAAGGGGAAGAAACAGGATGTATCCTACTTCCCAAAGTGCTGAGACTTGGTCTGCATCTCTTTGTCTTTTCAAAAATCAGAAAAAATTCTTCAGTAAGAAGGACTAACACATCAAGGAAGACGCCTTCCTTCAGAGCTGGGAGACGGGAGCAAAAACCAAAGTGGCACCAAAGCAAAGAGAACTGGGCTGACTTTATCCTTCCAAGCATCTTCCAGCTCAAGAGGTAGTGAAGAAAGAAGGGCAGTGACCATCCAGATACTTCCCAGGGAACTCAAAAGGCAGCTCTGTGTGCTGCAGCAACAGAAGAGAGCCCTGGAGCCCTCCATCGCCTGTCCCTCCTGCTTTCCTCTGCAGACATTCCCAGCGAGGCACCGCATGCTTCCTCCTGCTCACACCCTGCCTGGGAAGGTTGAGAGAGCAGGAGAGTACTAATGGACAAAGACAAAAGTAATTTGGGAGTGGCCAGCACCACACCAAGATCAGTGGAAAAATATCAATGAATAAAGGAAAAATGAAAGCTTTCCTTTCTCTGTGTTTCTGTTCAGTGCATTGCTTCCATCATCTCTGCTATGATTTGAATGTTGATGTCATGAATTTCATATTCTGAATGAAATATTTTTATCATATATACTGTAATTTTTATTTACTGACACAAAACCAGAATTCTGGGCTTTGTATATTTGGGATCCTGGTACTAACTGAAATATATATTTCACTGTCTCTATGGTAACTTTCCAGATTAGAAAAAAGGCCAATGTTTTAATCTTTTTTCCTTTATTGGTGTACCTTCCAAAGACAAAAGCAGGACTGTATATTATTCATCACTGCCTCTTCCTTGGTAGGTAACATCACTTAACACTGACATTCCAGGACATTCTCCCCTTCAAAACAACAAAGCCAGATGACAGTTCCTCAAAACTCCCAAACCCCTCTCCCATTCAGCTTTGAACAAGAACTTCTACGCCTGGGCACAAGCAAATGTCATAGAGAGCAACCTGTATCACTGCTTGAGGGTCTCACAGAAAAGCAACACTCACCCTTGCAGCAACAGGAGACCACAGCCCTTCTAAGCAGATTTCCAGGGTGGACCAGGACTGAGCACATTGTGTTTGTAACCTTCCAGCACCATGCAAACACATTCCCAATAAAAACATTTGCACTACTTCTCTCTCAGAAGCATCCCACATTATTTTAGAAGCCAGCTGTGCATGATACTTGTAATTTCATCAAATTAATGCCTAGGATTATCCATATGGGTTTAGCAACTACCACTGACAGGAAAGGTCTCAAAATTTTGCCGGTTCCAAACCTGTCTGTTCCCCTTCTGTTGCTCAGTAGTCACAGCAGGACTGAATCCTTGCTTCCACATATGCAAAGCTCAATTAATTTTATGTACATTTTTCCTTATGGGCTTTACCCAGTTTTGATGAAAGATTCAGCTCGTTGCCATGCTCTTGGCAGCACGGATGCAGTTCCTCCCTGAGCTACCAGAGCTAAAACCGTGCCACTCCCCACCAGAATTCCAGGCATGCCCAGGACTTGTGGTTCCTCTTAGGACAAGGGCACCAGAAGGGGAAAGGAGAGGAATGGGAGGGGATTTACAATAGTAACAAAACATTTAGAGAAAAAGGTCTTCAGAGCAAGCCTACAAAAATTTCTGTCTTCCCTAAGGTCCCAATGCCTGGTAACCCTTCAGATGCTGATGGCTCCCTACACACACTGCACTTCAGAGCTGTTCTAAATAGCTACTGTCTATTTCCTTCCTGAAAACCCATTTCAGAGTCACAGCTCTGGGGTTTGGCACTGCTCTTCCACTGCCTATTCAGGCCAAAGCTGCAGTTCAGAGAAAATGAAGGCAAACATCACCATACAGACAGGGCAACGCCTAAACTATTTTTGGCTGACAGGTAGCCTCAGTGACACCTGCCATGCTTTGGCTTTCCTGTTTTCCCAAAACACACCTCCTGGGCAGCATGGCCCATGAGACATACAAGTATTACAACAAATACACTGCTAATATATAGCTAAACCCATTGCCATACAGAGGGAACACGTCCATAATACATTTCCAACCCATTACTAAAACGTTAGTATTGACATTTAAACTAATTATATTTGCATGCACAAAGTAATCTAGAGGCCACAAAGCAGGGGAGTTGAAAGAATGACAAAGAAAACAAAATGTAAACAAACCAGCAGCTCTCTGGAGCCTCCAGATCTTTTGAGGATTCCTCTGTGCAAGCTGTGCTCTGCAGATCTAACATGGGGTATGGTCTTAACCCTGCAGAGCCTCAGTAAAACTCTGCCTCCTGGAAGCAGTCAGCCACGTTTTTGGGAGGCTCTGCTCAGAAGAATGTAAAACTAAGAACTGTTACCTGAAATGCAAATAATAATTATTCCCCTAAGTATCATAAACAACACACAGTGCTGGAAATTAATTTGTTTGTTGGGGTTTTTTTTATGTAATAACTAGCATGATCCTCTGCATCTACCATTTGTGAGAATTTCAAACATCACAACCCTGAAGTGCATCTGATAAGAGCAAAATAGCACTGCTCATGCAAATACCAGAACAGTTTAAATCTTATGCAGGTCTTTACCCCTGGGTTTCAGGAACAGCAATTTAAATTTCTAGTTGCACCTCTGTGACTCCATTCTCTCCAAGGAGAAAAAGGCTGTTTCTTACTGCTCCTCTATGAGCTGTGGGCAGTGCAGGGAGCCCCAGCCAGGCAGCAGTGGCAGCCACCCTGGTCAGACAGCCGGGGCTCCTTCCCAAAGCCCCAGGCAGCCTCCAGGTGAGGAGCCCAGGCTACACTTTCCCAGGGATGTGGTCTGCGATGTAAAGGAGGCTCTCCCTCAGCATGCCTTCAGAAAACACTCTCAGCAACCCAGATCTGCCATTTCCTCCTTGAAATCTCTCACTCCCAGAAGGAAAGAGAAAAAACCCTAAGATTTCCTAGCAGCAAACAGCTGCCAAGAAATGTTAAGTGTTCCCATCCAAACCCTCCTCCTTTTTCTTAAGCTTTCCATTTCTTGCTGTATTATAAATCACTCTGGGGGAATACCATGGATTCTGAACGTTTAAGAATGTTTCTAAGTGGTAAACCATCAAGTTTTACTAGACTCTTTAAAATAAAATAGTGTGGTCCATCTGCGCAAACAAATTATACACTGCTTTTTCTACATTAATTATATGTTACACAGATTAACAGCCATAGAGAAGAAGTTAAACTAGCCCTTAGTATGGAAACCTGCTACATCTGAAACAGAACAAATATTGCAAGGGTTCAAGAAAGCTTTGGGAAGGGCATCAAAACACTCTGCAAAGAACAGTTCACTTTTATGAGCTCCAAAATGGTTTGTTAAATAACTGCAAAATATTTTTTTTAAATTCGAGTAAGAGCATTTGACCTGTGGTCAGGCAACAGGCAGGACCTCTTAAAGTGCTGCAGCTCTGGTATGCAACAGCAGGTACCTTTTTCCCTGCAAGAGCTTCTCCTACACACACCCCCTCCAGTTTCGTTAATAAAGGAATGTACACTCGCAGGCCAATCTCCTCATCAAATCTTTCATTCCAGCAAGGTCACTGTAAAATAAGGCATTAAAAGGCTTTCAAAGTATTTCTAGAAAGATCTTGTAGAAAGGAAGGAATAACTAAAGTACAACTGAGACTGTGCCTTCCTAATGGAAATTTTCACTGAAGCTGAGCATTATGACAGGAGCAGAGTTCTTAAACCAGCAGACAGTCCAACAAACTGCAGGTAAATGCTTTCACGTGGCATCAACTGATGGACTCTTCTTTTTCACCAGTGAAGGATGATTTACACACCTGATGCACATTTTTATTTCCTGTAAGTAGTGACAGAAATTAGGAAAACAACTTGAAAGGCATGGGAGAGAGTGGGCCACATTCACTCAGATCCAGTGATACTTTAGTTGTATGTCAGCAAATTTTGAGATATGTAACTCTGGGTTTTAGATGTATCATGAAACAGCACTGAGAAGTTACCGCTCACATCTGTAATAAGAAAAAAATACAGTGTAATCAACTTAAAACTATACATCTAACTAATAAAAACCAACATCAGAGAAAGAAATTATCTTGTATTACTTTTGGATTACGGACACCTGGTGTAAATATATAGCGGTGTTTGTTAGCCAGAACCTTCAAAACACTACAAAAATCATTATTTCAACACTGTAAGAACCACCACAGTGGTTTTTGGGAGTCTGGAGGCTTTATGAACACCAAACCACAGCACATGTGAGAACATGGTGGTCACGGAGGATTCTGACACATTTCCTATGCAAGGTTGGCCACACCAAAAAGGTTCCTGCTATCAGTGAGCTCTGCTGCACGTAGGGAGAGGAGCTGGATTCATGGAGCTGCACTGCAGCATCGAGCCATGTCCAAACTAACACACTGGGGTTGCACTGAAACAGACACATCCCTGGGGGGCTTCTGCTTTGGAATTTGGAGGAGAGTTACACCGTTTGGCTTTGTCTTAAAAGCATCCTGTAAGAGAACATTTAGATGCAGAGTCTCCTGTCTGTATCCTCCCGCTCAAGTGGCTATGCCAGGTGCAATGTTTGTCTTGCAATGTTTGCTTGGAATGTGCTGGACATGAGACAGAGTAAAAACTGGCAGGAAATCCTGGTAAATATTGCGTGTGCGTAACATGGGCCTGAAGAGCTGAGAAATTCCCCCTGTGAATAAAAGACCACAAAGAACATCCTACCACAATGAATTCAGCTTAAACCGGTCCACGGCCTGGCCCAGAAGCAAACACCCTCATGGAACCACTCGAAGCCTGGTGGATCTATCACCCAACACAGGCACCCAAGAAGCCACCCCAGCCCAAAGCAGTGGCTTCTGCTTGGCACAGGCAAGTCATCAACCCTGTGCTGAGGGATGCCTGAAGTGCCTGTGCCAAGCAGGAGCTGGGATTGGCTCCTGCCAGGATCTGTTACACTGCTGTGCCACAGTGGGAATTTTCTGGAAAAAACCCAACAAACGACAAGAACAAAAACAACAACCCCCCCACCCCCCCGCCAAAGCTTCATTAAAATGTGTCTTTGTGAAGTAAAAATTGTGTTAAAACCAAAATCAGGGGTATAAAGACTAGCTCATCTCTTGTGCTGTCACCTCACGATCTCTTCGCTGTTACAATTTATCACCAGGAGAGATCCATTTACTCTGTCTTGGTAGCAACATTTGACAACACATCCCCATGGTCTGCCTTTCTCACTGGGAAAAACATTTCCCTCCCAGAGCACATATGTTAAAGACCAATTTCCAAAGAGTTTTAAGTTGTCCTGTTCCTACTGCTAAGAAAGAAAAGAAAAAAACAAGCAATTAAAAGGAGGTGACCTTTCTGCCAGGCTGGCTTCCATTACAGCAGTTTTCACACAGTGAAGAAAATTATAAAGATATTAACAGAATGAGCACCTGCCTCCTCCATGAAATGAAATTTGCTCAGTTAAAAACAATACCAAAGAGAGGAGTTCTGAAAACAAACCAGCTGTGCCACTTGGGAGGAACAGGGAGGGAGACACTTAGTGCATTAAATCACATGCTTGCTTCTTTCTTGTTACCAATAAAAATGAGTGATAGAGACCTAAATACTTCTTTGTTTTTCAATAATGCAGAAGAGGTGCAACAATATCTAAGCTGGATAAATGAACTGTAACATCCGGTCACCTCTTGAGGAGCTACCTTGTTTATCATGCTTAGCCTGGGCCATTCTCTTGGCTCACACACAGCACTCCTTTCTGGGACAGAAGGGACATACCCAGAGTGAGCAAACTGTGAAACCACCTTGTCCTGCACTGAGGGAGGCAGCAAGGGCTTTGGGAATGGTGTGAACCCCAGTAACAACCCACTGCCCTCCCTCCCCAGCAACACACACACCTTGCCTGCCTGTCCTGCTGCAGGGCAGGGGAAGAATGCCAGGAACAGCAACCATGAGCCACCACAGTCTGACTCACTGCAGCTTTCTCTACTCTAAAATAAAGTTTCACCTTCACTTCAACTCAGTCACTGCTCATAAAGGGTAAAATATGGAGACAGTGTTCCACAACCCAGTGGCAACCTCGGCATAAATTATTTACCAACAGTTTCATCATTCTGTCAGCATCCTTGCCTTTGAAGCACAATTACCAAACCAAGCTTTAAAAAACCACAAAAAACCCACAAAAAAAACCCAAGGACTGCCTTTGGAGCATTCTTCTCAAGCAGATGAAAAGAGCTCACCTAAGTGCCAGCAGTTCCTGCAAATAAGCCAAGAGACAAGGTTACTCACTTGCCAGCACCAAGAGCCAGCCTGGGTACTGCTGACAAAATTCCCACTACTAATTTAGTAGCAAAAGCGCCTGTCAAATTCATTTTTCAGAAGATGAATACTGTCATCTTAGTCTGGTTTATCATGACAAGCAGGAAGAATCACAGTGGCTGCTCACGCAGGCAGGAATGACATTGAAGCACTCCGGGTTTGGATGTGCCCAGCCTAATTCCATTATTAAACCATTCAGTCTTGAAGAGTGAAGCTAGACATCACTCATTCCACGCAGTCAGACTTAGGAGTCCGAAAAAAAATCTCTTCCTTAAGCAGCTTTCAGCATATTTGAATAAAAGTGACTGTGAAATATACTGAATGCATAACAGATGGCTTGCTCTGAAACTGGGCAACAGAACACATCAAGGGGATGGACACACAGAGTGTCTCTCAGCAGTGAATTATGGAGCGTGAGTCCAAGGCAAAGCCCAGCCAATCTCCAGCTCCTTCCACTTCATAGCAAGAAAAAAACCAGCCTTCAACGTCTCAAATTTGGTGTAAAATGCAATCCCTAATCCAGTTTCCTGGTGCAGAACCATTAAATTGTAGTATATGCTATATGACTGCATTACATTAGTACAGCTCTAATGTTCCAACACTTGTGTGCAATAATACAACATTTAAGCCTGATTTAAGATTGACTAAATTTAGCTCTGGAGGGGAGATTAAAAGAACTCACACCACAGAACTCGTTTAAATGAAAGCAGTAATGAGGAGATGCAGGGACAGACAAAAATCAAATGCGGCAGCTCTCAGCATGAAGAACAACTGCTCAGGAAATCCTACAACTTTGGAAACAAAAGTGGTCCAAGATGAGTACCAGAAATGAACTGTGGAATAATCTCCAGAGACAGAGTATGGGAGTTTTATCATTTGGTACTTGCAGAATAGGAATGGGGCTGTGGAGAGGGGAAAGATGCTAAAACCATTCAGCCCAGAACAACAAAGTCTTCAGGCAGATGAACAAAGGCCTTCAAAAAAACAAAACAAAAGGGTCATTGAGTTTACTATGTTGCCACTGTAAATAATGCAGTATATACTATTTCATTAACTGACTGAGCCTCATCTTAGAGCAGGCTGAGTTTCTTTCCCTTGTAACAAGTACTAGAGTAACAAAAGGTCAGTCCCAGCATCTAGAAAGAGACTGGGTAAATTAGAAAGGGGATAAGTAAAAATTTTTATTTTCTATCCTCTTATTACTCCAATAGGCACTGGAAAATGAAACACCAAATATACAGCTATAATCTAAAGAGAAATACTGTTTCCTACAGGACCTACAGGAAAGTTACTTTGCATTTTTGCAATAAACTTCTAGTTGGCTTCTGTTCAAAGGCCATTTAAAATAAACTGCTTTTGAATAGATGGCTGAGGAACGTAAAAAAACACACCTTTTTCATTAATTTTTTATTTTTATTTTTTAAATTGACTCCTGCTGTAAAATATACCCACTATTACCATGCACCAATGCAAAATGTGCCTTTCAAGCAGGTTCCACTTGGTGTTTGCGTTGGTTGGCAGCTCCCAGGCATGCTCTGGCACTGTGGCGGGGCAGAGCTGGGCAGGTGACACAGGGCTGACAGGACAGGTGGCTCTTCTTACTGGCCACATCTGACTCCTGCTCCTGGAAGTCAGCCCACTGACTCTTAGAGGTGATGGATGAGCGACTGCTTCCCTAATTAAAGCTTGCCACTGCCCTGTTCCAGATAGTTCATGGAAGGTGGGTCTCAAGGTATTAACTGTTTTTCCTGGAACTTTGAAATCCTTTCAGAAATTGCCTGGTTGGTTGAACAAAGCTGTGGCCTTTAGTTTAAATTTTGTGTGTACTACCTATCTTCACATCAGAGCTCCAACTACCCCTTCTGTCCTCCTGGAAGTCTTTTAGGCAGACAAAAAAGAGGGAAAAGCCCCTGTCCTCTCTGCACACACAGTGGCACGTGTGAGTGGCACTCAGACTGTGTCACTGGCTGAGGGAACTGCTAATTACAACGCTTCTGAAATGGCTGGATTTCAAGTTGATAATATGGTTAGAGCTATTAGCTTCTTCCATTACCAGATGGGCTGGATAATGTGAAAAATAAATTACAAAACACTTTCCAGGGTTGCTTAAATGACTGATTTGTAGCTGCAGGCACCTAGTAAGTTGTGAATGATTGCTGATGTAAAAGAGCAACTCTACTGGGGACGACAGTAATTAGTCTTTACAAAATTCAGTGAAACACTGTCAGGGAGAACAAGACACGTAAGTAATTTATGCACCAATTAAACAATTGTTAGAACTTGCAAAAATTTAAAGCAGATAAATTCTGCATATAATATGCAGCACCTGTGGATTTAAAAATCTTACAATACCACTTTTCTTTCATAAGAAAATACCTGTTAAGCAAAGAAAATAACACAATGTTGTCAGCCTAAATTACTTTTTCCATCACCTATTGTTTTCCTAAAATGTTTCTCCTGTACTGTGAAACAACGTAAGTGGCCTCCCTTTCTCATTTTAGAATGAATAAGAGCTAAGACCCAGCACTGAGCTGTTAATATGTTATGCCAATAAATCTCACCTATTGTCAACTATTTAGGACTGTATATAAATGTCACTAGATACCACAAAAGACTTTAAATGTTCCTGATTTGTCAGTCCAGCTACAGCTTGCCATGAATCAAAAATCATTTTGTTAGGGTTCAGTTATTCTTTACAGGGGTCAGCACATCAAGTTAACCAGATGAAAAATTGTGCCTTGAGAAAAAGCACAACATGTCACGACCTGGTTCTACCTCCTGCTACCCAGATAGGCTGAGGCTTACTCAGCTATCATCACACACTTCACAGCCTGCCAACCAAAGTATTTCCCTTTAAAATAAACATTTGAATTACAGATTATAAAGAGCAGTCTGTTTTAGCAGGTGCTCTGTCAATCCCTGCCATTCTCAAGTCTTGCCTTACCTACCCAACATGGAGAGAACATGACACTAAAATGAACAGACCACGCCAAAATTCTCCCTGCAGCTGTGCTGGGTAAACAGGAGAAAAAGAGATTTAAGCTTTAAGTACGACTTTCAGAAGGATATTCCATCTGGATAAACAAATAAAGAAAGGCAAGGTTTCTCTTCCCTAGCTATCCCAGGAAGGGTGCACCTGTGTTCCAACAGCTGTCTGACCTTCAGAAATGGTATCAAATGCAGAAAAAGGACTGCAAAGGGTACCCCGCCACCACCTCAGTGCCATGCTCACTGGCAAGGCCAGGAGAACAGGTGGGACCAGGTGCAGATCCTGCCCCACGTGTGCGGCTCCTTGCGCTGCCCTGCCCACCTCACCCACACAGCAACGCCCAGGGGCTTTCACTGCGTCTAATAAAGCTTTACACACAAAACTATCTGAATATTGGTAGACCAACTGTGTCCACAGCACAAGAGAGATGTTTAGTAAGTCTAGAGACACAAATCTCTGCTGAAGAATTTGACTCTGGAGCTGCTTTATCCATATAATGTTATTGTCTCCTTCATTCACCAGCATTTGTAGTCTTGTGGTTAATTCATTCCCTTCCAACAGGATGGCAGCTAAGTAATATCGGAGGGAGAAAAAACCCTTAAAGGTCAAGAGAATTAGCTGTATCTTACCAAAGCCAGTGAGGTCATGCATTATTCATGCATGGAGGACAGGAGTACACTCAGCTAAGAGGGCCACAGGGAACTTGAAATCTGAAGCTCCCATGATTTGTAGCCATTAAAAAGGCAAGCTGCATTATTTTATCTGAAAGCAAGAGACAGTTAACTGCTGCATCTCCTACAGAGCCTACCCACGTAGGCAAAGAGCCTGCTTCTGGTTCTCACAGGCACTGCAGAGTTCACAGGAGAACTTGACTGTTCTCCCTCAGGCACAGCAAGGAAACATGAAGGAATATTTAAGCCAACTGATATTCCTAAAGGCAAGAAAGAATGCTTTTGTTACTAGAAGATGTCAGTGCATGTGGATATTATACAGGTGCTTTCATGGACCCTAATGAGACCATCAGCACTTAATGCTGGCCAATACACAATCCTTTAAATTAATAAACCCAAAGAAAATAGCTGCTTTGTACTAAAAGCAGCCCTTCACACTTAAATTATTTACATCCACTCCGAAGTGCCAGTCCAAACCAACCTTGCATGTCTGCAACCTTCCTTCTAAAAATACAGCCTCAGAGTACAGTAGCTATTATTTCTCTACAGTATAATCATGGAAACTGCATCACTGCATTACTTCTAGTCCATATGTGTTAAATAAATGAGCTCATTCTGTAGAAAATTTCACACCCATGTCTGAAATCTGTCTGTTACAATACAGTATTTACTTTTTACTTGGGCTGTAAACTATTAAAACCACAACGCTAAATCCTGCAGACAAAACTCACATTCACTGAAATCCTAATTGAAAACTGCAGAATTTTCAGCAAAGCTGTTCATGCCACAGACAGTGTTGGTGAAGGAAGGCTGAAGAACCTCAAAGAATTATTTCATATTTGTCAACAAACTCTCTTTAAGAGGGTGCCCTCTCTTAAATCAGGCTTTACAATTTGGCTACCCTTAATTTCTGCTTCTCCTTCATTCTTTCCCATATGCTGATATGAGCTGCTGTATAATGTCCTTGTCTTAACCACACACATCTCACAAGCAGCATCTCCAGAGCAGATGAACTATCGATCCCTTTTCTCCTTCTTCTACTCTATAAATCTAATGAACTATTGATTCTTTCCTCCTTCCCCCATTTTCTGCTTTGGCTATGCATGCCCCTCCTCCACTGTCTAAAACTCTTTTTCTGTGCAGCCTTAGGTTCATCCTTGTCCATTCTGTCTGTACATGAGGTGCTGCTAGTCTGGCCTGTGGCGGGTGTGTGATGGCAAAGCTCTTGAGTCAGAAATACAGAAATACAATTGCACATTGAGCTGTCCCCAGCAATGAAGGCACTGCAAAGGAGCTGGTTCTCAACTCCACTGTTCCTTTCCTACCACACACTGCAGCTGCCATAGGACATAACCTGCCACCTCCTGCCCTCCCCATGGCCTGATCCCACAGCCATGAGAACCACTGTGCTGGGGATGCTGCTGCCAGGTGAAGAGGCTTCAGTTTTTCATTGTTTTGTAAGTCAGTCAAGGTACTTACTGTGCTCTGCAAATAAACTCCAAGCAGTTTTTTTTATTCCTCTACAAACAAAAACTATGAGCCCAATCCCTTACGGCGAGGGAAATACTTAATGCTTTGAACCTCTGTGGTTGTTTATCTTTCTATCCCTAACAGCTTCCTTTTCCCCTGCTCCAAAGGCCTGGGTGCTACGAACTGCCCCCAGCCCCAGCCCCAGCCCTGCACACTGTCCCTGCCAGCACAGCCACCCCAATACAGGCAGCCACCAGCCCCAGCTCCTGCTGCCCCGCCCATCTTCAAACTCTGGAACCTTGTGACAGACAGAGGCATTGGTAGTTTCACTGTTTACAAGAGATTTAACTGTACTTTCCCCCACTGAATCCTTTACTGTTGACATCTCCTCTGCAGGCAGGACAAATGAGGATGGAGTACCCCCAGCCTCACACAGCCCAGAGATGGGGACAGAGAAGAGTAAAGTGCTTGACTGCTCCAGACAGATCTCCTATAATCAAAGTTTAACTAAGACTATAAAAGTCAGGAGTTTTCAAGTAAAATTTTTCTGTTATTCTATAGATGTATGGTGAAAGCACTTTTCTGTTAAACATCATTTCAGCCAAGAGTTTTCTCCTCACACCCTCTCTTTGCAGGTCACCAGACTGATGAATTACTACTTCATTACAGCACCACCACCATTGCTCCATGCAGCCTACTTTCCTTTCTCAAATCCCACCCTCCTCTCCAGAGCATGCAAACATTAAATCCCATGACAAAGCTCTGCTGTAAACTCATTAGCAAGTGTCACCTCAGTCAAAGAGCTTCCTTGCTGCATCTTACGTAATATTCACCATAACCAGCTGAATTCAACTGCATCACATACACACACCAGCTGTGTAGATCTCAAGTATTTAGAGCAAATACACTTTCTCTGGCTTGTTATTCTATTCACAGAAATAAGAGTTTAAAAAATTTACTTGCTCCTTAATATTTGGAGAACAACAGAAAAGGATGTGCAAGTCTGCAATAAGTTCGGGAAAAATCTTCTGCAAACTTTACCCTAAAGTAAGTGCCCCAGAAACCCCTTTTCAAAGCCTCATTTCATCAGAACAAACTAGAACAAGGAAATGTTAAATACCAAAATTTGGCTCCCATAGGTAATACTATTCAAGTCAGAAGGTTTGTAAAGACACCTCCTGCCATGGTTTGGCAGGGAGGTGCTGTCGTCTGGCTTGCCTTTTGCTAATCCACTCGGCCGCTTTCCGGCTTGGAACAAATTCCCCCAGCACATCCACAGAGAAACTGTTTCTTCCATTGCCTCAGAGACACAGACCCTGGCCATGCATCACCTTCCTGCTCCTTTTGGCAGCTGTTCGAGTCCTGCTGAGCTCGAGGCCACCTCTGGGCTTGTGTCCGGCTGCCTCCCACCCCTTGGCTGCGTGGACAAGGCTGCTTTCGAGGAAGGAACCGTCACTCCTTCCTCTCCTGCGTCCCACATGCTGGCAGGGTGCAACCCCACGGTAAAACAGAACAGTCCTCGTCCAGGCTGCCCGGTCCCTTCCCTTTTAAAAACACAACATCTACTAACATTCAGTAAATGGGGAATGAAGGCATAAGCAGGTTTATCACCAGTCATACCTTCTTAACTTTTGGTAGAATTTGCTCAGCCTTCACTGTAAAGCCAGTATTTGTCTGTTCTGACTTTGTTAACAAAAACATTGATCTGCAGAAATCTTAGTGACTGCCTAAAAGCTGAATTAGTTTGGATGTGTATGAAAAAAGAAATCTGTAACTTAAGCACTGGACTAGGAAGAGGTTGGGTGGACACGGACTGTGCCCACCCACTCCTGTATTGAGTGTGAGGGCAGCAGGAGGATGGGGGACAGCAGTGTGACCACCAGAAAGGCCCTCTGGCAATCCAGGGACAGGAGTCCTCTCTCTCATAAAGCGTTTCTACTGAGAGATCTGGGGAAAACCAACAGAAAAAACCAAACCACCCCTAACTTGCCCACCTAAATAGCTTTGAGTCACTTTTGTTATTAAGGAAGAGGATGAGAGCAAACATTAACACAGACTTGTAATGGTTTCCTTTGGGGCCTGCTTTTTGATCACACACTAAACTCTTTTGCTTAACTGGAAGAAAGTAACTTGGTTGCATAGCACCATTATGGTATACATTACTATCAATAATACATAAATATTAACAACAAAAGCCATAAACTTGACATTTAGAGTTTGTTCTTACAAACTGCCTTCCTCAGTTCTGAGAAAGTTTTAGGAGCTCATGTTATTATGAATTGTCTACTCAAATGCTACTTCCCACCTGGAATAGCATTTGATTTCTTTAATATTCCTGTAAATTTATGTGTGAGTGCTTCAGATCTATTACTACTAAATAATTTAATCAGCATGTGTCTCCAAACCTGGCTGCAGTAGGAGACCAAATGAAATAACTGAATGCAAAAGTCATTGTTGCATCACAAGCTATGAGAGATTAAAGGCAGGGAAAGTTCCACTTCATTAACCCTACTTCTGTAGTTTGCCCAAATCCCAGCTCCCACTCATTAAGGAGACCACAAAGAAGCTCCAGAGAATGATTTCCTCTACAAGGTTTAACTTCTGATGTGACAAAGTTGCTCAAGTTTCCTTACCAGGCAACAGATCACTGCATCAGCAGCACCAACCCAAGGGTGATGGGAAACATGCTGGGATGAGCTGCTACCCCCCGGGATAATTTTCACACAGCCTCCTCCTCTCCCCAAATACTCCATGTAACAGAAGTCTCATTGTTGTGGCTTCAGCACAGAGCGTGCAGATGCTCACCAGATGCTGCCAGAGCAGGAAAATGGAGCTTCAGCTGTTACAAACATGACAGGGCTTGATCTGCTGCTATTGGAGTCAGCAGAACGTCACGGCGCTTCATGGCAGCAGTGCTGACTGACAAAGGCTCGTCCTCTGCAGGCAAACAGCCACAATGACCTAAAACAAGCTCTATGAAACGTGGCATCATCTTTCTGCCGCTTCTCAGGCTCGGGAAATGCATCCACCAAGTTGCCTTGCTGTGTCCAACAGGAGATGCCCTCTCTGTCAAGGCCAGGTGTTCCCACGCTGGGCAACACAGGACACATGGGTGGCTCCTGACAGGCTGTGCTCTGTGTAAGGGGCACTCCACTGCCTCAGCTGGGAATCTAATTTTATTTTCTGCTAATATAAACTGAGCATTGCTTACAATTATCCATCTGTGCACATTCCAAAGTGCGTTGTCTCAGTCACTGGGGCTCATGATACTGTGATAAATGTTTTGAAAAACTAACAAATGTTATACCCTGAGTCATGGAAACACTGAAGTTCATCAGGACTTGTGAAAAGAGGAATAATGGAAAACCTGCAGTGATGAGGAAAGAAAATTAATACAGCTGGTAGCATGTATTGCATACCTAAAAACACTGTAATTACATTTTTTGCCATAAA